>NW_024081525.1:280544-340056 GCF_003009895.1 Hyaena hyaena | reverse complement strand
TTGGGGATGTGTCAAGTAAGAAGTTGCTCCGGTGGAGGTCAAGGAGGTTGTTTTCTGCTTTCTCCTCTAGGGTGTTGATAGTTTCCTGTCTCACGTTCAGGTCCTTTATCCATTTTGAGTTTATTTTTGTGCATGGTGAGAAAATGATCTGGTTTCATTCTTCTGCATGTTGCTGTCCAATTCTCCCAACACCATCTGTTAAAAAGGCTGTCTTTTTTCCATTGGATATTCTTTCCTGCTTTGTCAAAGATTAGAAAGAGAAATCAAGAAACTGATCCCATTCACAATTGCACAAAAAACCATAAAATACCTCGGAATAAACCTGACCAAGGATACAAGAGATCTGTATGATGAAAACTATAGACAACTTATGAAGGAAATTGAAGAAGACACAAAGAAATAGAAAAACATTCCATGCTCATGGATAGGAAGAATAAAGATAGTTAAGATGTCATTACTACCCAAAGCACTCTACACATTCAATGCAATTCCAATCAAAATTGCACCAGCATACTTCTCAAAACTAGAACAAACTATCTTAAAATTTGTATGGAACCACAAAAGACCCCGAATAGCCAAAGTAATACTGAAAAGTAAAACCAAAACGGGAGGGATCACCATCCCAGACTTTAGCCTCTACTACAAAGCTGTCATCATCAAGACAGTATGGTATTGGCACAAAAACAGACACATAGACCAATGGAACAGAATTCAGAACTCAGAAGTGGATCTTTTTCATTTTTTTAATCAAAATCTAATAGTTCTCAGTGTATAGATCTTTCACTTCCTCAGTTACATTTATTCCTTAGTATCTTATTGTTTCTTGAAGCTGTTGTAAATGAGATTGTTTTATTTCTTTTTCCAATATTTTGTTGTTAGTGATAAAAATGCAAGTGACTTTTGTATGTTTTATATCCTGTAACTTTATTGAATTTGTTGAATAGTTCTAATAGGTTCGTGTGTGTGTGTGTGTGTGTGTGTGTGTGTGTGTGTGTGTGTAAACTTAGGGTCTTCTCTATATAAGACAATATCATCTGCAAACAGAGACAATTACTTCTTCCTTTCTAATTTGGATGGCTTTTATTGCTTTTTCTTGCCTAATTGCTTTAGTTGGAATTTCCAGTAGTCCACTGAATAGGAGTGGTGAGAGAGGACACACCGGTCTTATTCTGGATCTTAAAAAGAAAATCTTTCAACCTTTTGCCATTGAGTATGATGTTAGCTATGAGTTTATTACATATGACCTTTAGTATGTACATTTTATACTCAATGTTTTAAGAGTTTTATTGAGATATAATTGACATATAACATTATATTAGTTTCAGGTGTATAAAATAATGATTTTGATATATGTATATATTATGAAATGATCACCACAATGAGTCTAGTTAACATCCATCACAACACATGGTTATAATTTGTTTTTCTTATGATGAGAACTTTTAAGATCTCTTAGCAACTTTCAGATATACAATATAGTGTTAACTGTACTCACCATTCAAATTTTTAACATGAAATAAATTTTTCAAATACTTTTTTCTCCATCTATTGAGATGATCATATGATTTTTGTCTTTCATTGGATTTATGTGTTGTATCACATATAATGATTTGTGAATGTTGAACCATCTTTGCATCAAGTATGCTAGAACTTCCCTGATGGGCTTCTGGACTTCCACAAAGCCTCTCTCTCCTGTAGGTGCTTGTTTAAATCAGGATTCTTTGGAAGCAAAACAGTATAAAATTCTTATTTCCTCATTTGGATTACTCCCTATATTTTATTATCGATTCATCAAATGATGGACATTTGAATTGTTACCACTTTTGATTTATATGGATAGTGTAGTTATAAACATTTGTGTACAACTTTTTGTGTGAACATGTACTCTCTTGAGTCTGTACATAGGAGTGGAATTTCTGGGTGATACTCTAACTCTCTGCTTAACCTTCTGAGAAAATGCCAGCTTTGAAAGTGGCTGCACCATTTTACATTCTCATCAGCACCGTATGAGGTTTCCAATTTCTCCATATAATCATGAACACTTGTTATTATCTCTTTTTTATTCGAGCCATCCTAGCAATTGTGAAGTGGTATCTCATTGCAGTTTTGATTTGCATATCCCCAATGGCTAATGATATGTGGCATCTTTTCATGTGTTTATTAGCCATTCGCCTACATTCTTTGAAGAAGTGTCTATTCAGATCCTTTGACCATTTTTCATTTGGGTTATTTGTCTTTTAGTTGACCTCTTTTATCCATACACTTCTCCCCCTCATCCTAAGACACCATCATGTTTCACCTGGAACACTACGTAAGCATCCTAATTGATCTTCCTGTGTCCATTCTTGCTCCTTTCCAATATATTTTTTTTAATTTTTATTTTAAGCAGATCACACCCAGTGCAGAGCCCAACACAGGGCTTGAACTCATGACCCTGAGTTCAAGACCTGAGCTAAGATCAGGAGTCAGACGCTTAAGTGACTGAACCACCCAGGAGCCCCTCCAATATACTTTTTGTACAGCAGCCAGAATAATATTTTTAAACTGAAAATCTGATTTCATCACTTCTTTTGTTTTTCTTTCCTTGTCTGACTGTATTTGACAAACAATGTTACATTCGTTTCAGGTGTACAACATAGTGGTTTAGCAAGATTATACATTATGTTCTGCTCACCACAAGTTCCATCACTTCTTTATTTAATATCTTTCAAGTTTCCCATAGCTCTTAGGACAGAGCCCAAATTCCTCCACATAGCCCACAGGTTCAGGATAACTTCTACACATCTGTTTGAACCTCTCCATCCCTCACTATGCTTTCCCATCCCAGGCTCCTTTCCAATTCCCAGAGCTCCAAATACCTTTTCACTTCTAAGCTTCTACATGTTCTACATGTTCTATATCCAATAGATTTTTATTGAGTACCTGATATGTGACAGGCATTGGGCCTGAATATTGAATGTGCTACAGTAATCAAGACCAATATAACTCCTGATCTCTTAAGGCAGACTATCAAATAGAGAGAAGGACTAGTCAAGAAAATTAAATAAATGGCTACATAATGCCAGTTGCAAAGGTGGCCAAGAAGGAAGAGTACTATACACTGTTTCCTCTACTTAAAAAATATTCTTTCCCAACTATCCAACTACCATGTCACCTCCTCAGAAAATCCTTCCGCAATTCCTAGCTTAGGTGAAATTCTCTATAATTGCACCCTGTAACTTCCCTGCAGAGCTAATATCAAAACTTTAAATTATTTTATGTTTTTATACTTATTTGCTTAACATTTGCCTCCTCCAGTGTATCATAAGTCTTTTTCCCTATTGTGTCCACATTACTTGCATATTAAATTCTTAAACATTTATTAGTTGAATGAATAAATGAATACAAAAATAGAATGCATAAATGATGACTAGCAAAACTTCAGCATGACATCTGTTTTCTTAGAGTTCCCACCTCTTTCATTGCCATTACTGAAGTACTGAGTAATGCCTGCTTTTACTTAGTCACAGGAATCCAATTCTTTTCTTTTTATTCCCTCATTCCATAAATAGGTGCCCAAGGCAGAATAGTTCACTAGTTTCCTTCAGAGATGACTCAGTGGAAGCACCACACTCAGACAGTCACTGGCATGTAAGGAATAAGGACAGCACTGGAATCCTGATATAGATATAGATATAGATATAGATATAGATGATATAGACATAGATAGATATATAGTGCTCAGTTAAAACCTATTGGATATATAACATGTATAATGTGTAGAACCTCAGAAGTGAAAGAATTTAAAGCTCTGAGAATCTGAAAGAAGGATGGTGTGGGAAAGCACAGAGTGAAGGATGGAGAGGTTCAAATAGAGATGAGGAAATTAGATAGTTAATCATAATTAGAGCCGGAAGTATGTTCCAGGGATAATAATAAACGTGATCCAGGCTTCCTTCTGCTTGGTGGCCAACTATTTTATTTTCTCTATTTTATTTCCCAGCTATGCTAGTTCTGCTCTTACCAGAACATTCTCTTGGCAACTATATATATATATATATATAGCCAAAAGCCTTCCTAGCTATTTTTCTAAGCATAAATCCTAAGCTGAGACAAATGGCACTCCTACCTACCTCCAGATTCCCCCCATCTTCATGCTCTGAGGCCTTCTCACATTTTTCCCGGGCTTTGCCATCCTCACTCACTTGACACTACCACATTATGCCTTTTGCCAGAGCCTCCCTTTTACTTTCCCTCCCTGACTAACCTCTAGTTCCTCTTATTACCATTTCTCTGTTTCTTTATGTCTTTTCTCAAACCATATCCCCAGGATACCAAAGTCATGCATATTTCATTTAGCTTTCTTGATAAATCCCACTGGGCTACTTTTGATAAATATTTTGATGAATATTCAACATTTTAAAAATGAGGCTTAGCAAAAATGAGCACCTGTCATATGGATATATTTGAGGAAGAGATCCATACCTCCATGTTCATTGGGCTCTTCCCACAACCCATCACTGTCATTTCAACCTCTGTTAACTCCTGGAGGACAGAGGTATGTCTTTAATCTCTACTCTTTGGTTACCAACCACAGAGCCTGCATGTAGTAGGTACTCAGAGCGGGTTTCAGAGAAGGAAGGAGAGATGGATGACAGAGATGGAGATGAGAGAATAAGGGATGGTCTTAGGTTATACAGAATTCTATTTCTGAGGCTATACAATATGTCTAAAAGTTGAACTGTCCAAGATGGTAGTCACAACCCACATTTGGCTGTTAAAATTAAAAATAATTTCAGGGGTGCCTGGATGGCTCAGTCGGTTAAGTGCTAACTTCAGCTCAGATCATGATCTCATGGTTTGTAGGTTCAAGCCCTGCATCTGGCTCTGTGCTAACAGCTCAGAGCCTGGATTCTGCTTTGGATTCTGTGTCTCCTTCTCTCTCTGCCCCTCCCCAGCTGGCACACGCTCTCTCTCAAAAATAAATAAAAATAAAAATTAAAGTTAATTTAAATTTAGAATTCAGTTCATCAACATTAGTCATATTTCAAGTGCTCAAAAGCCTCATATGGCTAGCGGCCCCTAGATTGAAGAAGCAAATATAGAACATTTCCATTGCTGCAGAAAGTTCTATTGGAGAGATTCTAGAAGCCTCCTAAATGTCCATCAACATTTAGTGTTGGGGAAATGCGGAAATGTTCCATGGGGATTTGGCTAAGGATGTGAAGAAAGTGAAGATTCCAGTTTGTAGACCTTGAATATAGTGCAGGCAATTCTATTTGTGTTTCTTTAAGAAGATCAGTTGAAAAAACAGAAACAGAGAGATGCTTCATTTATCTGAATTTAAGAAGGTAAAATCTGGGGTGTCTGCATGGCTTAGTCAGTTGAGCATCCGAGTTTGGCTTGGGTCATAATCTCATAGTTCATGAGTTTGAGCCCCACATTGGGTTTTGTGCAGACAGCTTGGAGCCTGGAACCTGTTTTGGATTCTGTTTTTCCCTCTCTCTCTAACCCTCCCCTGCCTGTGCTCTCTCTCTCTCTCCCTCAATAATAAACATTTTAAAAATTTAAAAAAGAAGGTAAAATCTTACGAGTTCATGAACCTATAGCACAAATTTGAAAAAAGTGTAACCAAAAAAAAAAAAAAAAAACCAACCCTACAACCCTTTATGATTAATTACTTCTATTATTCTTAACCCTAACTTCTGCTTAAACATAATCAACCTGCCACAGAGATGGCATTCATCAAACAAGTGGGCAAGCCCTGTGACACCAGAGGAACATCATCCTGTTACCCACTAACACAGACTTTATGAAATTGCATTTTTTCAACTGTACCAATTTAGTTAATAATATGGAAACTCTTAAGGAAAGTCTCTTTGCAGGCTATTTTTTAAAAAGTACTTCAGCAATAATGTGCACACGTTATACATTTCTTATACTTATTAAAGTGTGTGCCAGTAGGACTTCTGCTTAAAGAATTTTTACTAACTTACTTCTTGTCATTGTATTTACTTAAAAGAAATAAAGAAAAAACAAAATTCTTCAGCTCAGAATTTTCACTAACTTAAAGTCAGGGCTCTTCCTCTCCCTCCCGATCCTTCTCCCTGCCACCTCCATTCTGAATTAGAGAGATTTGACTGTCTTCCCAGATATTGAGGATCTGCTCATTCAGTTGGAAAATGGGGCGCCATTTCCTTTTAGGCAATTTTCTTCAACACTGAAGTAAGAAGAGCTTCTGACAGAAGTTTAAGAGAGGAGTCGGGAAGACAACCCACTAAACAGAAAGAAGGCAATACATCCCCTACAGAATGGCAAGAAAATCTGTGACAAAGGAAACAAGAGAACAGTCTTAGCATATTCCAAACTTCCTGCAGTTGTTTATACGTTCAGACAGATGAGAAGTTTCTATATATAGTTGTGCTGTAGCAAAATACTTTCAGCTCCAGCTATAGCCAAAGAATTGTAGGTAAAGCACAATGGAATTTTTGCAACCAGAGAAAATGTTTTGTTTTGGTTTTTTTTCAGTTTGGTAAATCAAATATGAAAAGTATTCAGGTGACAAGCTCTTCCCCAAACTTCCTCTTTGGTGGGGTGAAATCAAATACTGAATAATTGAAGCCAATGAGCAATAGTAAATAATTCAATATTGACTCAAGGCTATGGAGATCAGAGGCTGATCTCCAGCCCATTGCTTTGATTCTAAAGGCCCAGAGATATCCTGGTGTCCTTCCCTGACAGAAAAATCCAAAGTGCTGAGTAACCACCTACACTCACTGAGATAAATTACTCTTGACCCTAAGTCTCACACCTGAGAATGCATGACTTCAGAGGGTAAGACTATGACCTCAAGGTCCTCAGAACTTTTGGCAATACTTCCTTTCTGGATGGTCACTGTAACACCATTTAATACCTCGATGATCTTAACTCCTTTCTGCCTTTCCCAAGGTTACATAAGCAATTAATAATACATATACTTGAGTCCAGAGCTCTCATATGAGTTCCAGGCAGCCCTGCCCTTAAACTTGTTTCACCAATGGGCTTCCCCATGTCAGTCAATGGCAGATCCCCTTTTCCAGTTGTTCAAGTCAAAAACCTTGGTGTCAGCCTTGACCCCTCTTTCTGTCTCATTCGCCACACATAAACTCCGCAAATTCTGAATCTGACCACTTCTCACATCTCCACTGCTATCAGCCTGGTTCTTCTATGAGCTTCAACCATCTCTGTCAATTTCACATCCCAGTGAAGATTTGGTGATATCCACAGGCACTTTTGATTGTCACAACTGAGAGGGCACTATCGGCATCTAGTGGGCAGAGACCAGGGACCCTGCCAATCATCCTACAATGCACAAGACAGGCCCCCACAACAAGGAATTATCACCTCGATGTATGGAATTGTTGAGTCATTATATTGTAAACCTGAAACTAACATAACACTGTATGTTACCTAACTGGAATTAAAAACTTAAAAAAAAAAAAAAAAAGAATTATCACCCATAAAATATCAATTAGTGTCTGGCTGGAGAAGCCTTGCCCTAGACCACACTACTTACTATCTCTCTTGCCCAGATGATTTTAGCAGCCTCTTAACTGTTCTATCTGATTCTATTCTGGCCTCCTCCCCCACAGCTATTCCCCACACAGCAGCCGGAGTTATCCTGTTAAAATAAGTCAGATCATGTCACCTCTCTGCCAAAAACACTCTACTCTCCGTCTTGCTCAGAACAATCCAAGTCTCCCCAGTGGCGGAAAGTTCTTGTGGCCCCTGCTACATCTCTGACCTCCTCCCCTCTCCTCCCCAAGCCCCAGCCACTCTAGCCTCTGGGTGAGTCCCCTATATCTCCAAGTAGATTCCTGTCTGGAGGCCCTGCTCTTGCTCCCATTGTCTAGAACTCTTGTGTTGCTTCATAAACTCAGGTGCTTCCAGGGTGGGTGAAATCTGAAACTGGCCCAGAGCGCGGAGGGCAAGGAGACACCCACGTGAGAGGCAGCCACTCCAGGTTGGCCACAGCTAAAAATGGGGGAAACTCACTTACCAGGCTTGTCTTGGGGGCCACAGGAGCAGCTCTGCTCATCTGCCCGCCAGAGTCTTATAAGTTTACAGAGGCCGTAAGAGGTTCCGTCTGGCTACTCTGCAGGGGTTTTCAACTCCTCCTCTCAAGGCTCCGTGTATGACCCAGCTCCCATCTGGGAATGGTAGGCAGGGCTGACGTGAGAGCACAGGGAGGGGTGGGAAGCCTCCCGCTCTCTGCCCATGTGCAGGACAGCGGTCACTGCCACCCCCTGACCTCCTCCATCCCCCCCTCCCCACCGCTGGCTTCTCTGTGTGTCCCACTCCTGAGTGGCTCTCAATTTTCAGCCTAAGTGTGATATCCTCAGCCAAGCCAACACTGGTCCACTCTATTCAAAGTCACAATCACAGCCTGCTGCCCTGGCACTCCCTATGTCCCTTTCCAGTTTTCTTTTTCCCACTGCACTTAGCACCTTCCAATTCACTGTGTATTTATTTATGTGGTTAATTGCCTGCCTCCCTCCATTGGAAGGTAAGCTCCATGAGAGCAAGGGTTTTTGTTACTTTGTTCCCTCTCTATTTCCAGGACTAGAACAGCACTTTTCCATAAACATTTGTGGAATAAATGAATGAAGGAAAGAAAGAGGAAAAAGTGAAAGAAAGAGAAAAAGGAGGGAGGAAGGGAAGCAGGAAGGGAAAGAAAGAACACCTGTTCACTAAAGATAAATTAGAATACACAAATAGGCAAAAAAGAAGAAAGTTAAAATCACGTGTTATCCCACCATCCTGAATTAACTACCATGAACACTGTGTTATGTATCTTTTCAGACATTCCTCTGTCTCTTTTGAGCATGTGTATTTTAAGCCAAAAAACAGACTGTGAGAATCAGAGCTTGAATCCCAGCTTTGCATGTGACCTTGAACAAGCATTGCAGTCAATTCAGGCTGCTACAACAGAAAACCACAGACTGCGTGGCTTCAACAGCAGACATTTCCTTCTCATAGTTCTAGAGGCTGGGCAGTCCCAGATCGCTGCTCTAGCAGATTCAGCATCTGGTGAGAGTCCCCTTCCTGGGTCATAGATGTCTTCCTGCTATGTCCTCACATGGCAGAAGGGACCCGGCAGCTCTTCGGGATCCCTTGTAAGGGCACTACTCTTTTGGACCAGTGCTCTACCCTCATAATCTAACCACCCCCCAAAGGCCCCACCTCCAAATAGGTTTCAACATACGAATTTTAGGAGACACAAACATTCAGTCCATAGCAGCAAGTCATTTCACTTCCTCAAGCCTCAGCTTTCTTATCTTGGAAATTAAGAACACACCTCCAGCGTCACTGAAATATTGTAAGGATTATTTATGATAATGCAGTAAAGCAGGTAGCACAATGCTGGGCACACAGTAAGCACTCCATAAATGGTGGCTTTTATTATCATATGTGTGTGCTGTTTTGCATCTTGCTTTTTTTCACTTGGTATTTCTGAGCATACTTGTATGTCCATAAGTATAATCCTTTGACATTTTTAGCGGCTTCATAATATTTCATCATAGGGATACACCATAACTTATTTAACCAATCCCCTATTGATGGATAACTAGGTTGATCCTGATTTTTTTTCCCCTCTGTCAGTGTGGATAAATACCCTAGTTAGAGTCTTTTCCCCAGGTACTTACTTATGTTCTTGAGGTAGAAATCCTAGGTCAAATAGTTAAGGCATTTGCTATCCACTTTATTTTTATTTTTTTAATTTTTTAAAATTTAAATCCAAGTTGGTTAACATACAGTGTAATAATAATTTCAGGAATAGAATTTAGTGATTCATCACTCACATATAGCACCCAGTGCTCATCCCAACAAGTGCCCTCTTTAATGTCCCTCACCCCTTTAGCCCATCCCCCTACTCAACACCCCACCAGCAACCTTCAGTTTGTTCTCTGTATTTAAGGGTCTCTTATGGTCTGTCTCCCACTCTGGTTTTATATTATTTTTGCTTCCCTTCCCTTATGTTCATCTGCTTTGTATCTTAAATTCCACATATGAATGAAATCATATATTTATCTTTCTCTAATTTCACTAGCATAATACACTCTAGTTCCATCCATGTTGTTGCAAATGGCAAGACTATATTCTTTTTATTGGCCAAGTAATATTCCATTGTATATATATATATACATACCTCCTCTTCTTTATCTATTCATCTGTTAATGGACGTTTGGGCCCTTTCCACACTTTGGCTATTGTTGATAGCGCTGTTATAAACACTGGGGTGCATGCGTCCCTTTGAAACAGCACAGCTGTATCCCTTGGATAAATACCTAGTAGTGCAATTGCTGGGTTGTCAGGTAGTTCTATTTTTAATTTTTAGAAGAACTTACATGCTGTTTTCCAGAGTGGCTGCACCAGTTTGCATTCCCACCAACAGTGCAAAAGAATTCCTCTTTCTCTGCATCCTTGCCAACATCTGTGGTTGTCTGAATTGTTAATTGTAGCCATTCTGACAGGTGTGAGGTGGTTCTCATTGTGGTTTTCATTTGTATTTCCCTGATGATGAGTGATGTTGAGCATTTTTTTCATGTGTCTATTAGCCATCTGGAATTCTTTGGAAACATGTCTATTCATGTCTTTTGCCCATTTCTTCATTGGATTATTTGTTTTGGGTGGGGGGTGTTGAGTTTGATAAGTTCTTTATAGATTTTGGATACTAACCCTTTATCTGATATGTCATTTGCAAATATTTCCTCCCATTCCACCAGTTTCCTTTTAGTTTTGTTGATGGTTTCCTTCACCGTGCAGAAGCTTTTTACTTAAGGTCCCAGTAGTTGATGTTTGCTTTTGTTTCCCTTGCCTCCTGAGACATGCCAGGTAAGAAGTTGCTGCTTCTTTTTTTTTTTTTTTAATGTTTTTTTATTTATTTTTAGGAGAGAGAGAGAGAGAGAGACAGCGTGAGCAGGGGAGGGTCAGAGAGAGAGGGAGTCACAGACTGAAACAGGCTCCAGGCTCTGAACTGGCAGTCAGCACAGAGCCCGATGCGGGGCTCGAACCCACGAACCGTGAGATCATGACCCAAGAGAAAGTCAGACGCTTAACCGACTAAGCCACCCAGGCGCCCCAAGAAGTTGCTGCTTCTTGAGGTCAAAGAGGTTGTTGCCTGTTTTCCCCTCTAGGATTTTGGGCTTCCTGTCTTTACATTTAGGTCTTTCAGCCATTTTGAGTTTATTTTTGTGCATGGTGTAAGAAAGTGGTCCAGGTTCATTCTTCTGCATGTCGCTGTCCAGTTTTCCCAACACCATTTGCTGAAGAGACTATCTTTATTCCATTGGATATTCTTTCCTGCTCTGTCAAAGATTAGTTGGCCATGTTTGTGGGTCCATTTCTGGATTTTCTATTCTGTTCCATTGATCTATATGTCTGTTTCTGTGCCAGAGCCATTCTGTCTTGATGATTATAGCTTTGTAATACAGCTTAAAGTCTGAAATTGTGATGCCTCCAGCTTTGGTTTTCTTTGTCAGGATTGCTTTGGCTACTTAGGGTATTGTCTGGTTCCATACAAATTTTGGGATTGTTCTAGCTCTGTGAAGAATGCTGGTGAGATTTGATAGGTATTTGCATTGAATATGTAGATTATTATGGGTAGTATCAACATTTTAACAATTGTTCTTCCAATCCATGAGCATGGAATGTTTTTCCATCTTTTGGGGGCTTCTTCAAGTTCTTTCATGAGGTTTCTATAGTTTTCAGTGTATAGATTTTTAACCTCTTTGGTTAGGTTTATTCCTAGGTATCTTATGGGTTTTGGTACAATTGTAAATGGGATCAATCCCTTGATTTCTCTTTCTGCTGCTTCATTGTTCGTGTATAGAAAAAAAAGTTAAAGAAATGCAACCGATTTCCATACATTGATTTTATATCCTGTGACTCTGCTGGATTCATGTATCAGTTCTAGCAGTTTTTTGGTGGAATCTTTTGTGTTTTCCACATGAAATACCATGTAATCTGCAAAGAGGAAAGTTTGGCTTCCTCCTTGCCAGTCTGGATATCTTTTATTTCTTTGTGTTGTCTGATTGCTAGGCTAGGGCTTCCAACACTATGTTGAATAACAGTGGTAAGAGTGGACATCCTTGTCTGGCTCCTGACTTTAGGCGGAAAGCTGTCCATTTTTCCCCATTGAAGATTATATTAGCAGTGAGTTTTTCATATATGGCCTTTATGATCTTGAGGTATGTTCCTTCTATCCCTACTTTCTTGAGGATTTTTATTAAGAAACGATGTTGTATTTTGTCAAATGCTTTTTCAGCATTATTGAGAGGATCATGTGGTTTTTATCCTTTCTTTTATTAATGTGATGTATCACATTTATCGACTTGCAGATATTGAACCAGCCCTGCATCCCAGGAATAAATCCCACTTGGTCGTGGTGAATAATTCTTTAATGTATTGTTGGATCCAGTGTCCTATTATCTTGTTGAGAATTTTTGAAACCATGGTCATCAGGGAAAATGGTCTGTAGTTCTCCTTTTTAGTGGGGTCTTTGTCTGGTTTTGGAATCAAAGTAATGCTGGCTGCTATCCAATTTAGAGAATATTTTTATGGTGGCTCTAATGGAAAACTGTTAAGAAATTATATGAGCTTTAAAGGTTTGGCATTCGAGAAACAACATACCCAGCTTGAGGAAATAATCTCATAAAAGCAGCCAATGGCAACTAAGTCTGAGAGGTTCACCATAGTAGAAGAGGCTAGTTTAAGTAAGCAGATGATCCCCATAAATGAGGCAGTGCTGATGTGCTTATGGGTCCAATATGTACTATCAGGCTTGTTGGACTCTCCTCCTCCAACTCAACCCCACCATATTCCTAGAGCCCTGGTCCCAAACCTGGGTCGTTTGGCTGTTGGAGTCAACCATCTGATCTACCTCAGCCATCTTGCTCAAGGGGATGGGGAAGTCAGATGGTAAGAGAAACTGAGGGGAAAGAAGGAGATGTCCTCTAACACTGCTCCATCCTGGATTACTCGGGACCACTTACGAGACTGGAATGTCCTGGAAATGAATTACTAGAGAGGCAGAGATGCCCTCTCTCCCCTTCACACTCACTGCTCTTGGCACAGACATACTTAAGACAGTCGAAAAGGAGTGTTTGCTGCCAGAATGGCTCTTCAGCTGTCTTCATTATTAATGTAAAATGGAACATTTACATTTTCATAATATCTATCTCTACACCATTTGCACCCCACTTAAGATCATTATAGTTCTTTGAGTTCCTTCAAAATGAAAATGAAAGTCCAGTGTGCATTCAGGGAGCCATCAGAAATTAGGGAGATCCCCATTAATGTTGTCACCTCAGCCAAGTTTTAAGAAACACCTAATAATAATGTAAAAATGTTTGCTAGCTTTCCCAAATGTTGCATTTTAAAATAGCTTGGAAGAAAAGAAAAAGGATCTTATATAAGCTGCTAAGGAGTTAGTGGCATCTTCCTTAGAGGTATTCCCTGGGCAAGTTAACACCCAAACCAAACACAGTGAGTTGAAGTAGGTATGTGGTAGCTACTCAGTCAATAATTTAATTATAAGTAGTGAGAATAGACTAAACAGCTCATCAACAGGCCTTTGAATGACCAAATGAAGGAATCTGCATTGATGGCCCACCCCCTAAGACTCAGGCAGCCCAAACTTGATAAGGTCTGATGTTTCCCGTTTGCCTTCTCCTTCTCTCCATTCCCCCACCCCCACCCCAGGATCAAGAAATGGAACAAAGGCAAGAAGGGTGTGGCATTCATGCCAGAGGCCATGGTAGAATGATCCTTTACAGGGATTTGCCTCTGGTGGAACCTACCAGCAATCCAAGGCTGCCCAGTCTCCACCTGGAGGCCAGTTCTGAGCCTGCTTTCAGGGAAGCTGTCTGGGCCTGTCAGGATTTGGGTGCGACTGATCCCATGTCACCCACTTCTCTTCTCACAATCCCCACCTCGTTTTGTGCATTTCCACCCACTTCTCCTTCCCTTGTCCAAAACATTATTTTCCCATGCTTGAACTACATACTTAATAGTGTTCTTTTGTCTTCCTCAACTAGGTGGGGTGAGGAATCAGTTTACTCTTACTATTATTATTACTACCAAAGAGAACAATAGTTAACACTTCCATCAGTTAATCCTCACCAACCGCAGGAATTGGAACAAAGAACTATTCGAAGATATGGGTATTTGGAAAATAAAGATCAAAATATTCTTACTATAATATAGTCGATGAGGGAGAACATTGCTTAGAGTTTAGGCTTCCTAATTCTGCACCCCAAAATAGAACTCACTCCTTAGTTCCAGGTAGCACCAGATCAGCACAGAATCACCTCCAGAAACCTGTCCCCGTAAAGCTTAGAGCAGAGCTGAACATGGCCTTTCTGTGACCAGTCAGATATGGAGCAGGTCAGGGAAGGAGTAATCGGGAGCAGAAAGAGGCCAGGATTACATGTTTCATGGAAACTTGAGCCCAGAGCAAAAAAAAAAAAAAAGATCTCAACATTATTCTTATCCCTAGGATCCTGTAGCTGATATACTATTAGAATGCACTTTTCCCCAGGGTGCCTGGGTGGCAGTCAGTTAAGCTTCTCTCTTCAGCTCAAGTCTTAATCTCTTGGTTAACGAGTTTGAGCCCTGTGTCAGGTTCTGTGCTGACAGCTCAGAGCCTGGAGCCTGCTCCAGATTCTGTGTCTCCCTCTCTCTCTGCCCCTTCCCTGCTCACACTCTGTCTCAAAAATAAAATAAAACTATTTTTAAAAATTTTAAAAAAAAAGAATGAAGTTTTCCCAACTGAACTCCATCCATCCTGAGCCATGAGGGGAGTCTGCACCTTGAGTTGAGGGGGAGGAAAATTAGGGTCAAGCACACCCAGTCTTCCCCATCTGGCTTTCAGTAGCCCTGAGGGACATACTTCTATATCTGTCCCTTGTCTGGGTAGTTTCACAAACACTGAGGTCTTACTGTGAGTCTAGAATTGTGTTGCCAGATCAGTAATATTTGAGTAAATTTATGAATGAATGAACAAATGAATGAATTGTACAGAACTCACCATTTCTATCCCTTTGGTTTTCTCTCATTTGTTTTCAACACACTCGTGCCAAAATTTGTTATAATCCAGACAATCTTGGTCCCAGAGTACATTGGAAATGTACATTAGAGATTCCAGGGCCTGTTCAAATGGAAATGAGAGAAAACCAGTGGAGACAGCAAAGGGCAAACCTTTCCAGGGAAGGTCTAGCCCCTCAGCCCCAAGACCAGGGGGCATGGTGAACTCCAGTCCAGTGTGGTTCTGGGACTCAAGGACCAAGCCAAGCATGTGGGAGTGGGCCTCTTGGCAAAAATTTGAGTATGTTATGACTGTCCCGTAGGTCAGAAAGGATCAGGAAGCTGGATCCAGCCCCAGGAAATAGGGACTGGAAGACGATGAGAAGTTCATGGTCGCAGCTGAGTGGAGAATCTGGGGTACTCTCTAAGCCAGAGGAATTTGGAATGCAACCAGGATGTGAGAATGAACTGAAAGCCAGACAAGTGGACAAAGCAGACATTCTTCAAGGGCAAGGAGGGAAGCAGGCTGAAGACCATTGAGTGGAAAGAGAGAGCCGTTCCATCCGCCACCCTCTAAATGTCCAGCTCCCTTGTGCAAATGGGGAAGAAAGGGGATCCTAACATACCACAGTCCTGGACATTGTCCTGAACATTGGCTCAAGACGGAGGTGGACTCAGAGCCCACGTGCTCTTAGTGATGCCAGTAGGGTGTGGGTGCTGCCACAGCTATTTTCTAAGGGTTAGATGACCAATTAATGTATTATCCAAAACAGAACTCTTTTAAAGAGGAGGTATCATTAATTATTAATTAAAACTAATAACTAAAAATACTGACTTTCCCTGTAACCTTCCAAAAATATTTCCTGAGCCTGCTTTAAAGAAGCAGACTGATCTAGAAGCAGGTGTTTATAAATGGGAAACAATGATTTCATGCTCCTTCCTCTCCAATCCAGGAGGCTGGATTCAGTGCCCCACCCCCCTTGCAGGCCCATTCCCCACCACATCCCCCACCACCACCGGTGCCACCTGCATACATCTGCAGCTGGGAAGACAGCTTCAGCCTGTGACAACTCAGGTGCCTGCCACTCTTTGCTGCTCCCCCTGGGGGCTTTCTCACTCCAGGGGGCTTGCTCTGATGCCAGGAACAATCAGCAGTGTGGGCAAATTAACTCCCCTAAGAGATAACTTTCAACCAACAGGAAACAGGAGTTGGTGGATTCACCCCCACCTCCCTGTATTGTGGTAGATGGCCCTGTGATGGCTCCCTGTGCTTTCTTGGGGATCCTCCACATGATTGGGCCCTCTCCCCACAGCAGCAACTCATTGGCTTTTCTCTCTTCACTCTTACTTTCTCTACACCCTCACATTGCTTCCTGGGATCATCTCCCAAATAAAATACCCGTGCCGAAGTCTTGTCTCAGGGTCCGCCTTGAGAGGAATCCAAGCTAAGACACCGCAGAGCAAAGGAAACCTCATTCAAACCTACATTTACTGTGCTTTTGTTTGTGCCAGACCCTAGGGATAAAAGGTAAATAAACCAAAGTCTCTCTTGAGAGAAAAAGGAGGTGGTCAAAGCAAACATATACACTGGGACCAGATCAGCAGTGCTAGGTCTCCCAAATATAGATACATATAGATACAGATACAGTTATAGATACAGAGACAATGACATTGATTTCTTATGAGGAATTGATTTACACAATTATGGAGACTGAGAAGTCCCATGATCTGCCATCTGCAAGAAGGAGACCCAAGAAAGCCAGTGGAATAATTCCAGTCTAAGTAAGAAGGCCTGACAACTAGGGCAGACCATGGTGTAAAACCCAGCCCAAGGGCAGGAGAAGAATAATCTGGCTTCTGAATGAGTTTGCCCAATGGGAGACATAGCAAGGGATTAGAGAACAAAAGGAGAAAGAAGTTAGAGTACTTATTTACCTGTCTGCAGTTTACGCAGCAACTGTGTTCTTTCTCTACCTAAAGCCACAGCTCTGGCCAAACAACTCTTTTTCTCTTCCAGTCTTCATCAAACTCTGGCATCACCATTCACTCCTCTTGCCCTTTTAGGCCTGGGATGATAATGGTTTCCTGCTGTTACCAATCCCTTAACCCTGTCCATACCACTCTTCAGTTAAATCCTTTGGGAGTAACTTTTGGCTCCCTGCTGGGACCCTGATTGATATGATATGGGGGCAATTGTTTTATCCAAAGAGGACTGGCACAAAGCAGAGGCAGAAGGAGTGTAGAAAAACAGAGATTCAAGACCCCTCAGCTTATCAGCCAGGGCTGGTTGGGATCTGATCTGAAGGCTCAACTCAAGAAGCATATACTTCCAAACTCACATGGTCATTGGTTATCAGAATTCAACTGCCTGGAGGGCCTCAATTCCTTGCCAGCTACTAGTCAATGGCTGCCCTCAGCATCATTCCATCTGGGCCTCCCCACCATAGCAGCTTGCTTTATCTAAGTCAGTAAGAGAGAGAATGCCTTCTAGCAAGACAGAAGTCACAATCATATGTACCCTAATCACAGCAGTGATATTCCATCACCTTTGCTATATTCCATGGGTTAGAAGCAAATTACAAATCCTGCCCACACTCAAAGGAGGGGATTATTCCAGAGTGGGAATATCAGGAGGTGAGGATCACTGGGGGTCATTTTACAGCCTGCCTGCTATGGGAGGAAGAGGGAGGGGGTGATTCCTAGGATTTTCACTTATAAACGGTCCTTTGATCAAAACAGGGAATTGAAGAACAAGAGAATCGGGCTCGAGGGGGAGAGAGTGGTGTAGTAAATCTTAGGGTTAATGAGAATCAGAACAGTGAGAATCAGAACGGGAGGTTGTTTCTTTTTTTTTTTTTTTTTTTTTACAAATAGTTTATTGTCAAATTAGTTTCTACATAACACTCAGTGCTATTTTTTTTTTTTTTTTTTTACAAATAGTTTATTGTCAAATTAGTTGGTTGTTTCTTGAGAAGTTTAGAATTGACCTCAGTCCAACTGTGTAAAGAGAGAGTTCGGTTTTGAGGACAAAGGATAAGGTTAAGCCACTGGGGACTCTGAAAGAAGTTTTTCCAGTCCTGCTCATTTTTTAGAAAACTCAAGTGATAAAATAGACCTGTGACCAAATTCTCTGTAACAGGGATGCAGGGGAGGAAAACACACTTGTATTTTCAAGAGCAGGAGGTGCATTTTTTAAAGGATGCATTTCCACGTTTACTGAAAGAGAGCAAGAACCAGACCAATTGTCTCAAGCTCTGAATTTATTCCTTGAGGAAAAAAGACAGGCTTCTTTAGAGAGAAAAACGATACTTACAGGGACCTCTGGAGTGCCTATGAGTGCATGCTTTGGATTCAGAGATAAAGTTGCTGAAGGCCTGAGCATGGTGTGGGATGGTACCAGGGTCACTGGGGCAGGAAACCTGGAAACTACTGGCTCATTCCCCACCATAGTGCTTCTTAGCTCTGTGACATGCAGCCTGTCACTTAGCCTCCCTGAGCCTCAGGGGCCAGGCCTATTCCATGGGGAGACTATCTCTCTTTACTGTCCTGAGCTATCCTGAGAACCAAACAAGAGGGTTTATCCTGTAGAAGCTTAGAAGGCACCTACTATGTCCAAGACGCTGCAGTGACTACAAAAATAAATAAGACGTAGCTCCTATCCTCACTTAGTTTACAGACCTGTTGATATTTGTGAATCTGCGTTATAAACTAGAGAGATAATAAAGGTGAAAATCTGCCCAAGGAACACTGTTTCAAAGTGCCAATGCCATCACTAGGCTGATGTAGAAAGTAGGAGTAGATAGAAAGTTCATTAAACTGCCCACAAGAATTCTCTTCTCTGTGACAGAGTCTAACATTCTCTGATATGATCATACTTTTTACCAACACTTACCCATTCATATAACAAATATGTCATGTTGTAATTTTTAAAATCAATCTCATTTAATACCACTGGATATAGAGGTAACAAAGAAACACACACCAGCTTTGTGCCCTTGAATAATACCCATAATCTCTTTGAATCTCAGTTTCTTTATCTGGAAACTAGTACTACTAATAATAAGAAAATATTAATCTTCCTCAAATGAGAAGGCCAAAAGAGAGAAAGGATATAAAATTGTTCTTTCAACTCACTCAGCAATAAAAATGTGAGCTAATTTTTCTAGCCTCCGTGTCTAAAGATCTAGGGGTAAAGCTATCATCATGTAGTTGCAGTGGACATTGGCAGAGAACTTAGTAATCATTGTCAAGAGTGATTCTCTCCCGCAAGTGCTGTGGCATTCTGCTTCTTCTGACTCTTTCATTTAATGGAAATGGAAACCAAAGCATGGATGCTGAGGGAAGTGAAGTCATAAGCCCCGATATTCCAGTGGAGATGCTGTGATTGTGACCACACAGCTTCCTACACGACCATGGGTCACACCAGCTGCCAGTTTCTGCACTGACCCTAATGATCATCACAGGTCACAAAACCCCCACAAGCTGAGGTAAACCGTTGGTTCTGAGTTTCAAAACAAACCCCTTCAGATCAGTTCTAAAACAACCAGAACTGATTGGAATGGCATGAATCCATTAAAAATACAATATGGGCATGAAATCGCTTATGTTTGGTTTTGTTGGATGATATCTACTTTTTTTAATGGGAGGGGAAAAGATTTATACTCATTATTTATCTAAAACCCACTATCTGCAGGTAAAAAGTCATCTTTCAACAGCTGCTTTACTCCAGAGGGGGTGGGCTCTCCCCAAGCCAGTCAGCTACACTCTCGCCTGCTTCCCTTCACACCAGCAGTGTTGAGGAGATTTCCGTCCCCCCATATCTACTCTCTCCTTCTTCCTTTTAGCAATAGACCCTCAGTTACCAAGAATCAGCAGAGTCTGTAGCCATGGAGGTAGATATAGAATCTCCCAAGCAGCCTCAGAGCCAGGCTGTGATTAAGTTTGTGCCCAAGGAGGGAAGGCCACTTCCCTACAGACCCTCTCTTCCTCTTCCTTTGAACTAGAATGTGGATAGAGTGGTGTTGCTCTAGCTTTGATCATGTGGACAAAATACCACCTGAAGATATGGCAGAGAAACAAGAGAAGGAACTTGGGTTTCTGGATGCCCTCCTTGCTCAGAGCCACTAACCAAACTTACCACCTAATTTCCAAATTATTGCCTAAGATTGTATTGTATAAGAAAGACACAAGCTCCTTTCACACGTAAGCTTTTGTATGTGGGGGTATTTTTGTTATATCAGCTAAGCCACACCTCTGCATTTGTGAAAACATGACTGAAATGTAGTATGACTCCTCCATCAAAAAAATTTTTTTTACTTTATCAGCTTTTATAGCTATCAGACCTGTGACCAGGACATTGAGCTTCAAAGACCATACTGAACGATGATCTCAAAACTCATGTGCTTCCTTTTCTCAGTCCTCACAGCTACAGGCAAGTATTAATCTCTTGGACAAGTGAGTACATGGAAAAGAATTTTCATAGTAGGAGATGTGGAGAAGGGCTGAGGAAGGAGGAAATGGTTGAACATTAATTAAGCACTTACTATGTACCAAAGACGCCATACTTTATGTCCTGCCAATGGTGGGAAGTAAATAGAGTTCCCCTATTTCCACCCACCCCCACCTTGTCTTAGATGAGGAATGAGCTCACTTAGGTTTGATTTGCCCAAAGTCACCATGCATCAGAGCCCAAATTTGAAACCCAGTCTACTGATGTCAAAGCTCCTTCTCAAGAATGAAGAATCAGTAATATTAAAAGTAGATTGCCACCTTCCAACAATTGTGAACCTTAAAGTTATGAGCACTTTGCACTCATCCTAAAGCTCTGATAAGACCAAGAAAAGTATGATTCTGAGAAGATACAAGGACCCTGTATTTTTTTCCTTTCATGTAAAATGTTGGCAAATGCTGCCCTTGCCTCTGTGACCCTCTGCTTCAGGATGTGGGGCAGGCATGGCACGGTGTTCCAGGAGTGCCTGTTCATAATGCTGTTCTATTCAACTACACATCTCCTCCTAACTTCGAGGAGTCTCCATCCCCCCACAGGCAGAGTCTGGTTCTCTAATGGGACACAGTTGATTTGGAGGGACCAAAATCTGGATCCAGACCCATTCACCAAGGCAAGTTTCAGGAGGGCCAACCACCTACCAGTGTTGGGATTCTAGATAAAGTTGTTACTTTCCTCAAGCTTGTATTTAAGAGGGGAGAAACAGAGAATAAACACATCCATATATGTGGTGAAGACATTCAACCAGGTAAGGGAATAGAGGGACACAGGCAGCCATCTTACATCAGGAGGTCAGGGACGGCTTTTCCAAGGACAACATTTCAGGATCACTCAATTTCTGAGTGAAACAAGACAGCAAGTTTGTCACACAAAGTAGGAGAAGAGTGTTTTAGGATGAGGATTTGGAAGCTCAAAGGCACCTGAGGAAAAGGTGTGCCATTTCTGAAGTATCAGGAAGATCAGTGAGCACAGGGATTGAAAGACGGATTCCCTGCCCCCGTTTCTCCTACTCATGATGCCCGTGGTCCCCACAGGGGCTGAACTGGCAGCACTCTCCATCCCAGACCAGAATTCAGGTCCCCATTCCTTGGTGGCAGCTGGGAAAGACCATATCACAGATATAGTTACAGAGATAGGGCCTGAGGCCAGGATGCCAACAACAACTGATCGCAGGGCAGACGCTGGGTCTCAGGGACCCAGGAGCAGGCCAGTTAGTAGACCTGGAACATGAGATCAGAGTTGACGAATGGGCAGATGTCTGGATGTGGAATCTCGAGGAAAGGGATGGAAGGCTCTCTATGATCCCCACCTTCCTCACCCACATACACACTGTGGACTGTGCCTTTGTCTTGTCTCTTCTCTGCCTGTTGTATACTCCATTCTTCTCAGGTCTGCTGCCAGGCCCAACACTCTACTACCTCAGATTCTTTGAATTTGCTGTTCTGTATTTCTGGAATTCCCTTCCTTTGAATGCCCTTAGGGGACCATTCCTTCACCTACTTCAAGCTCTGCACAGATGTCACCTTCCCCCTGAAGCCCACCCTGACTACCCTCTTCTAAACTCCAAACACCAGGTTTGGGGAGAAGCTCCCTTGCTAAGGAAGAGAACCCTGGGAAAGGTATCTGGTCAAGCCAAGGACAGAAACCAAATGTGACAGCACTTCAGGGGTGAGTCAGTCAGGGAGGGTTCCAGATTGCCAACCCTTCCTGGCATGCAGGATTCCCTTCTGAGTGCCTTAAGAGATTTGGAGAACCAAAATGAAAACTCCAGCACTCATAGATATACCACTAGTACTTTGTCTTTGCGCATGATTTTTTGTTTGATTTTTGGAGGGGAATATAGATGATACATGTACAAGGTTCAAAGTTCAAAACATACAAAAGGGCATTTCATAAAAATCCCTCCTGCTCCTCTTGCCATTCAACTCCCTATGCCGTCCACTGATACCCACAGATGTCATCAGTGTCTGGTGTATCCTTCCAGAGATATTTTCTAGATAGCCTGCCCAGTATGTTTATATTTCCCACCTTTGACCCAAATGGTAGCTTACGATTCATATGCTCTTTGCTTTTTTCACCTAAATGTCTTAAAGATAACCTCATTACACCTCTTCACTCCTTTTTACAGCTGCTTAGTAATCTCTCTGGCAGTACTATGGAGTTGTTGTTTTTAAGCAGTTCCCTCTTGATGAACTGTGGCTATTTCTAACACTTGGTCGTTACAAACAGCACTATAGAGAATAACTTTGACACAGGTCATTTCACCATGGGTAAACTCGAGCAGGTCAGATTGCTGGATCAAGGGTATGAGCATTTCCTGTGTTGACAGCACCAAACTGTCCTTCCTGGGGAAGACCCTCTGCTAGTGGGGGGTGGGGGGGGGGTTAATCTTGGCCCTCTCACGCCAAGGAGCACACATGGCTAACCTACGGCAACTTCACCACAAAATCCACTTCCACGCTCATTGTCCGGTGCATAGCTGGAACTCAGTAGGTGTTTGTTGGGTGAGTGGACGGGAAGATGAGTGGAGGAGTCAACGAGGGTGGAGAGATGGAGACACAAACAAACCAATGATGAAATTCAAGACAGATCCAGTACAGCCTCCTTCTGGGAGCTCTATGTCAAAGTCTACCCTGACTTCTTTGCTTTCTGTTGTCAGGGCCACAGAGCTTAAGACGTCATTGTTCATATGTGACCCTTTTGTGTCCTCAGATTCGGGGCAGATTTCTAAAGCACCACAGAGAATGGGAGTGAAGGGCATAGCAAAGGAATTCCCAGAGCCACCACTCACTCTCTGTAGGACCCTGGGCACGTTACGAAATTGACCTGGCACCAGTTGCCTTGAATACCCACAGCAGATGATCACACTTGCACCTACTACCCACCTGCCCTGTAGGGGGTCCTGGGAGAACTGGACACACTAATGTGAGTAATGAGCTTAGCATATGCCTGGCCAATAGCAAGCCCTTGGCAAATATTCACTGTTCTTTGTGATTGTGCTTCTATTGTGTCTCCTCCATGGCCTAGAGTAATGTTGAGCACGTGAGAGGCAGTCCAACAATATTTCACCTCTAACTCTGTACACTTTAATTAACAATTAAGTTCTAGTTGGAAAATGCCATTCTCTCCGCATGCACATTGCTTTTGATTCCTGCTGAACTTCTCAGACTTTATTTGCCTAGCTCAGGTCAAGGCAAGCTTTGAGCAAGTATACATTAACTTATTCCATGAATATTTAATTTTATCTACTATGATCCCAGATTACAGCAGTGAACAGGACAGCAAAATCTTTGCCCTCGAATTTTAATGGAGAGACAGCCCATGGAGCTGAAGTAAGAGAAGCAGCCAGCCACTCTGGGGAATCCACTGCGTGAAATGACTTTGTTTGGGAAGTTGCAGAGACAAAATTATCCAATGTCCCTGGCTGTTTGCTCTGCTCTCCAGTTCATTTATTTTAGCTATGAAGCTTTACCTAAATGCTCTGAATTTCCTCTTTCCTAAATATCCCTTTAATCAGATCCACTCTCTTCCTCACCTCCTTGATCTTGCTCCCAAATATAGTTGCTAATGATGTGTGCATGTGCCAGACTTGAACAAATGTTGAGCTGCTAACTGCTCTGTGTCTGTTAATTTCATACTCAGCTCAAGCGGGGATCCTTGAGTTACAACAGATGCTGCTTCCCCGGGGCTTTAGCGCCCATCGATCAGCTCTGTGGATGAGGAAGGAAAGGAAAGTTTCCTCCATGACTGCCATTTGAATATAATTTATTGTGTTCTGAAAGAAAAGTTGAAAGAAGAAAAGGTACTGACAGGCAATAACACAAATGAATGGTGATGAATGACACTCAGATTTCAGTTTCAAAGGAACATGCTTTTAAGCCAATAAATGACTGCAGTGGTGACATGAAATTCTCCAAAGCTGTGCCAAATGGGCCCCTTCTAAATGGTCAAGGTGTTGGAGTCCTGTGGGGGGTTCAGATTAATAATTTTAATAAAGAAAATAATAAGGTAATTGCATAGCATTTAAGAGGAAGGACACCTTAAACAGGCTTCGTGAATTTGGATCCCAGTTCCCCCCTTGGGCAAGTTACCTAACAAATCCTCCTGTGTAAGTGAGATGATAATAACACCTGAAAGGCAGGGTTGTTGCCAAGTTTAATTGAGTTAATGTAGAGAAAGCGATTAGAACAGTGCCTGGCACTTACAAAGCTCCAGATTGATGTTTGTTTGCTCCATTTATTGTGATTAATAGTGAATTTTGCTGCCTGGTACCAATCTAAGCCTTGACATCCCCTCCCCCCTACCCCATGACAATCATGATTACCCTTACTCTTTTTTTTTTAAATTTTTTAAATGTTTATTCGTTTTTGAGAGGCAGAGAGAGACAGAGGGTGCATTGAGGGGTGGGGGACAGAGAGAGATGGAGACACGGAATCTGAAGTAGGCTCCAGGCTCTGAGCTGTCAGCACAGAGCCTGACGTGGGGCTCAAACTCACAGATGGCTAGATCATGACCTGAACTAAAGTCAGACGCTCAACCGACTGAGCCACCCAGGCATGCCACCCTTACTCTTTATTTTTTTTTTAAATTGTTTTAATGTTTAATTATTTTTGAGAGAGAGAAGGGGGGAGAATGTGTGTGTGTGTGTGTGTGTGTCTGTGTCTGTGTCTGTGTCTGTGTGTATGGTGGAGGAGCAGAGAAAGAGGGAGACACAGAATCTGAAGCAAGCTCCAAGCTCTGAGCTGTCAGCACAGAGATCATGGAGCTTGAACCCATGAACCGCAGGATCATGACCTGAGTCAAAGTAGGATGCTTAAGTGACTAGCCACCCAGGTGCTCCTTGCCCTTACTCTTTAAAGGAAGGAATGGCTTTGTACTTGTCTTCCAAATCCACTTGAATTTCTAACTTTGCTTTTACCCTTATTTATGAGTATCTTCTATTTGTTTGTTTATTTATTTGCATTTCCAATCATGTACAGAAAATAATTTAAAACACTGGAGGGGCACCTGGGTGGTTCAGTCAGCTAAACGTCCGACTTTAGCATCAAGTCATGATCTCGTTAATTGTGGTTTTGAGCCCTGCATGGGGCTCTATGCTGACAGCTCAAATAGTGGAGCCTGCTTCAGATTCTGTGTCTCCCTCTCTCGCTGCCCCTTCCCCACTCATGCTCTGTCTCTCTCTCAAAAATAAATAAACATTAAAAAAATTTTTAAATAGTTTAAAACACTGGAAAAGGATACCCCAAAATGACTCATAGGAATATGAGGATCTACTTTTCTGCCTATTTTTTCTGTGTTTTGCAATTTTCAAAAATAACTGTGTGTGTTTTTATTAATGGAACATATACAATGAATATTTAAAACTGAAGGAAGAGCAGATTAAGCCCATTCTTCTTCCTCGAAAAACTTTATCACCCTCCTCATCAGGGCATATTAAGAAGAAATCAGGAACTCAATGTCACAGAGGCGGCAAGACTGGCTGTGCTATTCTTGCTGTTTGCTGAAGGGTTGTTGCCTTCCCTGGGAACTCGCTTGCCCTGTGAGATGCTCAAACCCGTTCAACAGCATAATTTCATAGGAGAAATTTCTTATCCCCACACTGTGCTGAGAAATACCACATCAGAATAAAGGCACATTTATTTCCTAAATCATTTAACATTGGAAGGAAAATAAATAACAGCAGCAGAACCTCCCCTACAAAAAGGTGAATTGCTTGAATTTCAGGTCGTTTGTTAGTTCTTCTTCGTGAATCGGGCACTTCTATTATCAGGAGCCTCGCCAGCATCTGAGGTTAATTAGATGCTACCTCTCGGCCATCCAGACCATTCCTCCTATCACAGTACCTCTCAAACCTTTATCTTTTCTAGTTTCCTGCTCACTTGAAAATCTATCGAGAATAGATTGTAGGCTTGATAGATTGGATAAAAAGAGAGAGAGAGAAATAAAATAAAGGCCGCCTTACCTCACAGTCACCTCATTGAAGAAAGCAGGACGCAAGCCCTCAGGTAGATTGAGTGCAAGCATTCAATGGAGAGTCGAAGCGTTTTTCAGTCAATCTACAGTCTTCACAAATCTTTAGCCTTTTGTGGAAGACGAGTGATGGCAATGGCATAGGGCATGTTCTTTCACTCCAGTTCTATAACTTAAAGTTACAGTAGAAACCCAAAGGGAAAAATTAGAATTGTCTGAAATGTCAAAATGTGATAGAACTTTTTATCAGTTACATATTACCAAACTTAATGCTGTGCGGTAAACCACCCGCAACTTAGTGGCTTAAAAGAGCAACAGCCGTAGGTGATTTCTTAACTGGGTGGTTCTGTACAGCTGGGCGAGATCATCTCACCTTGACTAGGCTCACCCATGCATCTGTGGTCAGCTGTGGTTGGCCTGGGGCTGAGCCTCCATTGGGTTCCCTTGGCCCTAATCCACATGGTCTCTTCTATTCCAGCAGGCTCCCCAAGGCGAGAGTGGATGTGCACACAAGCTCTGGGTCCTGAGCTCAGAACTGACATTCCATCACCTTCCACTGCATTCCATTGGCCAAAGCATAATAGAAGGCCACCCAGATTCCAGGGAGTGGTGGCAAAGTCACGTTACAAGGATGTGGATCTCAGGAGTGGTGAAAAGTTGGGCCCACGTTTGCAATCAAGCTACCATACACGATCTTGAAACATGATGGCATGTGAAATTAGAGATGGCAATTGTGAAATACATTTCGTAGTTGAAATTTGTTCTGAGATAATATAAATCTTAAGATTGTCATCAACATCAAAGCGAAAAATACTCAAAATTTTAATCGAGGACCACCTGAGAAGACATCAGCCATAACCACACCAGTCTGTGCTCCTGCCACCCCCACCCCACCCCCACCAAGAGGGTTTTCCTCCCTGTAAGGTCTCATCTCAGGGTTTTTCTAATACAGTCTAGTTTTAACAAAAGGTAGAAACATAGCTTGGGCAATTTTTCTGTACCCAAAAAACACCCCCTTTTAAATGCAATTTTAGGGGCACCTGGGTGGCTCAGTCGGTTAAGCATCCAACTTTGGCTCAGGTCATGATCTCACAGTTTGTGGGTTCAAGCCCTGCGTCAGGCTCTGTGCTGACAGCTAGCTCAGAGCATGGAGCCTGCTTCAGATTCTGTGTCTCCCTCTCTCTGTGAGAAATAAATTTTAAAAAATAAAAAGTAAAATAAATAAATAAATAAACAAACAAATAAATAAATAAATGCAATTCTAAGGGTGCCTCGGTGGCTCAATCAGTTAGGCATTCGACTCTCGATTTTGGTTCAGGTTTTTGATGAGGGAGCATAAAGCAATCTGACAGGCCACAAACACCAACCCCCCACCCCCAACCAGGTGGGATGTGTGTGATATTCCTGGGCCCTCCTGGCTGCCCAAGAACAAAGTAAAGGGGGGAAACAAAGGGTTAACTGATAGAGATCATAGTCCTGCAGGACCTGAGTCTCCATCACCCCTCCATAGAGATGTGGAAAACAAAGGCAGAAAGAAATGACAGACGGAAATACATTTCCTTATAACCTGCAGTCGGTTGACAAATACTTGAGGCTGGCAGTGTAAAATGTTTCTCCAGTAACTCCTTACTGTCTTAATGCTAATGCTTTGCTAGAGGGAAAAACAATCCTAGCTTGACAGTAGTGAGGCCTCCAGTATCCTTTGAGTCTTCTTTAGCATATGAAAATCTCACTGGAAATTTCCCCTGGACTTTACCTCCCCCAACCCCATAGTATATAGCCATTCTCTCTTCATGGCCCCTAGGCAGGTCTTCCTGCCCATGGGTCCTATAACCGTACTTCAATAAAATCACGTTTTTGCACCAAAGATGTCTTCAGGAATTCTTTCTTGGTCATTGGCTCCGGACCCCACAAACCTCACTATCGCCCCCAAAAAACTTCATCAGGTATGACCTCGTGGTTCATGAGTTTGAGCCCCACATTGGGCTCCATGCTGACAGTGCAGGATTCTCTCTCTCTCCCTCTCTCTCTACCCCTTCCCCACTCTCTCTCCCTCTCAAAATAAACAAACTTAAGTAAGTAAATAAATAAATAAATGCAACTCTAGAAAGTCATACTCAAAATTGTATACATACTATGACTGCAACCGCGAAAAGCTGTGTATGTGGAAGAACAGAGACGCATCAAGAATACACAAAAGGGAAAATAGTTACATTCAGATGGTGAGATGGTGCTCTTCTTATTTTCCAAAATGTTCTTTAATGCTGGGGTTATACTGTCTTGCAATAAAAAAGGAGAGGATGTAAATAAGTTGAAAGCAAAGATTAATGAGCATTTATCTTCACTAGTGTACACATTGTACAGCAACAAAAACTCCTTCCTTGTCTCTCCATTTCATAATCCTCGAGGCCAACAATGAAATATTCAAATGCCAAGAAACACAAAAGCAGTTCAGCATTGTACTTGCAGAAGAGTTATGTGACTCCACTATCATTACTTAATTCATACAAAATGTCTTAAATAAGTGGTTTTATCTTTATCTTGTGATTTTTTTTATTTATAGATTTCTATGAATGTGTCTCATGATGACAAGTCGGCAGGACCCATGGGCTGAAGCGTATCTAACAATGTGATCCCAGTAATCTGAAAAAAAGTAACAAAAGAATAATCACGGTTATATATTTTCTGGGTGGTTTTGAATACAAATGCAGAAATTGTGCTAAATGTCACAATTAATGTATGTGAAGCCAATGAGAGAAACCTGGCTCAGTGGGAAACATTTAAACTTAGAGTGTCAAATAATGAAGTTAACTTAATGTAACAGCAAAGGAAACATGTTCCATATTTTGTTTTCTGGTGTTGGGCACAGAGCTTTTAATCTTAATTAGACCTTTGATAAAAGGAGGCAGCACTGTTGGTTGGAATCAGCAAAGTAGTCTTTGCTCTTAGGACTTAGCTTGTAAGAGGTGGTTGGATGATCGACCTATTGTTAGATCCCATGCCTGCCTCAGACTTCCCTACCAAGACCAGAAATAACCACAATAAGAACACTTTATATCCATGCTGATTTTTTCTTTTTTTTTTTTTAATATTTTTATTTATTTCTAGGAGAGAGAGAGAGAGACAACGTGAACAGGGGAAGGTCAGAGAGAGAGGGAGACACAGACTCTTAAATAGGCTCCAGACTCTGAGCTGGCAGTCAGCACAGAGCCCGACGCGGGGCTCAAACCCACAAACCGCGAGATCATGACCTAAGCGAAAGTCGGACGCCTAACCGACTAAGCCACCCAGGTGCCCCTATATCCATGCTGAGTTTTTAAAAATTATTTTTGCATACATTTTCTCAGTGAGAACTCTTCCAACCCTGCAGACTCAATAGCACAGACATTATCATCCCCATGTTACTAATAAAGGAATTAAGACACAAAGAAATGTAAGTAACTAGTTCAAGGGCATACAACTGGTGTGTGGCAGGATAGTCAGGATCGCCTTTCTGAGCAGCAGAAAAGGAGGACACTGGGAGAAGACACCTATTACTAAGAAAAAATGTATACTGTTATACGTTCGATAGAAATCAAAACTACAAAAGTCAAAAGAAGACAATTTCAAATGCCCATAATTCCACTTATGAGAGCAAAACACTCATAGCATTTTGGAGTAGTGCCTTCCAAATACAATGATCTTGCTTTGTATTTCACTGAGCGTGTTGAAGCAATAAGAAAAAAAAGTCTACATTCTCCCCCACCAACTACCAATCCCACATCCATGCCCACATACTCTGCCTTCCCTAGTGAAAAGGACAAACTACATACCTGTCTATGTTCTGTTCTGCACGCCATTCAGTTTCCTTTCACCTGCTCAAAGATTTGCTCTGCGGTAGCTTCTTATCAATTCCTTCCCATGCTAGATCATTTCCATCAGCAAGCACACACCGTTATTTCTCTCAACCAGAACAAAGAAACAAGTAATGGACATATCTTGATTGTTCCTATATCCCTCTCCTGTTCCAGCCCCATTTCTCTGCTCCCCCCCCCCCACCTTTACAGCACACCATCTTCAAAGAATCAAGCAGACTTCCCAGCTCTAGTCATCTCTTGATCACATTCCAAGCAGGCTTATATCTCAGCAACTCCACTAAAATCGTCCTTGTCAAAGCCAATGACCTCCACATTTCCAACCCAGTGATGGGTCTTCAGTGGTTTTCTGAACCCTGCAGCAGCCCTTGTCATCATAATTTGCTCTCTCCTTGAAATACATTCTCCCTTTGGCTCCGAGGACACCACTTTCACTTGGTTCTCCTCTACCTCAAAGGTCATTTCTCACCTTTGCAGACTGTCCTTCTCAATGCTCAACCTTTTCATTTGGATATCTCTACACCCACTCAGTTGATGATCTCATCAATCTGATGGTCTTAAATTACTAATCACCAGCCCTGATCCTCTCCTGAACCCCAGGATCGTGTCTCCACTTGGACATCTCATAGGCAGAGCTCACACTCACTGGCATGTTCACTATGGTATTATCATTGGTTTATAAGTGTTGTCAGCTCTGCATAGTGGAGAATCCTTTCCGATTGGCCGGTGTCTGTTGAACATCTCTTGATACCTTTTTTTAAAGATTTTATTTTTAAGTAATCTCTACACCCAATATGGGTATCCAACATACAACTGTGAGATCAAGAGCCACATGCTCCACCAACTGAGCCAGCCAGATGTCCTATCTGTTGATACTTTTAAAAAAAAACTTTTTAATGTTTTTATTTAGTTTTGAGAGACAGAGAGAGACATATCATGAGCAGGGGAAGGATAGAGAGAGAGGGAGACACAGAATCTGAAGCAGGATCCAGGCTCTGAGCTGCCAGCACAGAGCCTGATGTGGGTCTAGAACTCATGAGCCTTCGAGCCATGAGATCGTGACCTGAGCCGAAGTCAGACGCTCAACAGACTGAGCCACCCAGGTGTCCCTATCTGTTGATACTTTTTAATATCATCCCTACTAAGTAGGCAGGTCATTTTTTAAATGGCCCAACTGAAATCTTGATTCCCATCTCCCACTACTTGGTTTTCTCTAAGTACTTTTCCATTTCAGCAAACGTCCTAGTATTTACTATTCTTCCTGCCTAGACTTCACTCCCTCCAGATACCTGCATAGCTTACTCCTTCACTTCATTCATGTCTGCTCAAGCATCGTCAGTGAAATCCTCCCTCAGCATCCTACTTAAAACAAGAGACCTTACCTCTCCCGCATTGTTCTTATTCCCTTACCTCTTTTGTTTTCTGTGTTGCTTTTCTCATTAAATGATTTATGAGATGATAGACCATGGAGGGATGTGATATATGATATGGCAGATTTGTTCATTCATTTGTTTATTTTCAGTGTCCCTCCACTAAAAATTAAACCTTTACATATTGTACATTTTGGTTCAGTGCTTTACACCTTGGTTCTAGAATAATGTTTTATACACAAGACTTTTTGTCTTCCCGGGGGAAACATAAATTAAACAAATAAATGGGCACATTTATCATGTCATACAGGCATACCTCAGAGATAGTGCAGGTTTGGTTCCAGAGTACTGCAATAGAGGGAATATTGCAATAAAGCAAGCCAAATGAATATTTTGGTTCCCCAGTGCATATAAAAAGTGTGTTTACACTATACTGTAGCCTAAGTGTGTAATAGCATTATGTCTAAAAAAACAATGTACATACCTTGATTAAATAATAATTTATTGCCAGAAAATACTAACCATTATCTGAACTTTCAGTGAGTCATAATGATTTTGCTGGTTGGAGGCTTGGTGTTGAAGGCTGCTGACTCATCAGGGTGGTGGTTGATGAAGCTTGTGGTGACTGTGGCAATTTCTTCAAATAAGTCAACAATGAAGCTTGTCACATCGATCGACTCTTTCTTTCACAAAATACTTCTCTGTAGCATGTGATGCAGTTTGATAGCATTCTACCCACAACAGAACTTCTTTCCAAATTGAAGTCAGTCCTGGGGCGCCTGGGTGGCTTAGTCGGTTAAGCGACCGACTTTTGCTTAGGTCATGATCTCGCGGTTTGTGGGTTCGGGCCCCGTGTCGCGCTCTGTGCTGACTCTCAGAGCCTGGAGCCTGTTTCAGTCTGTGACTCCCTCTCTCTCTGACCCTCCCCTGCTCATGCTGTCTCTCTCTCTCTCTCTCCTAGAAATAAATAAAACATTAAAAAAAAAAACTTCAAATTGAAGTCAGTCCTCTCAATCTCTGCTGTTGCTTTTTTTTCTTTTTTTTTTTTTTTGAGAGAAAGAGAGAGAGAGAGACTGAGCAGGGGAGGGGCAGAGAGAAGAGAGAGAGAATCCCAAACAGGCTCCATACCATCAGCACAGAGTCTGATGTGGGGCTCAGTCTCATGAATTGTGAGATCATGATCTGAGCCAAAATCAAGAGTTAGCTACTTAACCAACTGAGCCACCCAGGGGCCCCTGCTGCTGCTTTATCAGCTAAATTTATGTAGTATTCTATATTCTAAACCTTTTGTATCATTTCAGCAATCTTCACAGCATCTTCCCCAGGAGATTCCATCTCAGGAAACCACTTTCTTTGCTCGTCCCTGAGAAGCAGCCCCTCTTCTGTTTTGTTCTAAGATCACAGCAATTCTGTCACATCATCAGGCCCCACTTCTCAGTCTCGGTCTCTTGTTATTTCCACCACATCTACAGTGACTTCCTCCACGGAAGTCCTGAACCCCTCACGGTCATCCATCAGGGTCAGAATCAACCTCTTCCAAACTCCTGTTTGTGCTGATATTTGGACCTCTCCCCATGAATCATGAATGTTCTTAATGGTGTCTCAGACCATTAATCCTTTCCAGAAGGTTTTCAATTTACTTTGCCCAGATTTATCAGAGAAATTGCTATCTATGGAAGCTATAGCCTTATGATATGACAAGACTTGAAAGTCAGAACAACTCCTTGATCCATTGGCTGCAGAATGGACATTGTATTAGAGGGCCTGAATATGACATTAGTCTGTTGTCCATCATCGTTAGAGCTCTTGTGTGACCAGGCACCTTGTCAATGAGCAGTAATCTCTTGAAAGGAAACTTCTTTTTTTTTTCTGAGCAGTACGTCTCAACAGTGGGCTTAAAATATGGAGTAAACCATGTTGTCAACAGACTTGCTGTCATCCAGTCTTTGTTGTTCTATTTTTAGAATACAGGGAGTGTGGATTTAGTGTAATTCTTAATGGCCCTAGGACTTTCAGAATGGGTAGCATTAGCTTCAATGTAAAGTCATCAGTTGCATCAGCCCCTAACAACAGAGTCAAGCCTATCCTTTGAAGCTTTGAAGTCGGGCATTACGTCTCTCTAGCTATGAAAGTCCCAGATGGCATCTTCTTCTAATAGGAGGCTGTTTCATCTACATTGAAAATCTGTTATTTAGTGTAGCCACCTTTATGAATTATCCGAGCTAGACCTTCTGGGTAGCTTGCTGTAGCGTCTACATCAGCACTTGCTGCCTCATCTTGCACGTTATGTTATAGAGTTGGCCTTTTTCCTTAAACCTCATGAACCAACCTCTGCTAGCTTCAAACTTTCCTTCTGCAGCTTCCTTACTTCTCTCAGCCTTCGTAGAATTGAAGAGTTAAGACCTTCCCCTGGATTAGGTCTTGGTTTAAGGGAATGTTGTGGCTGCTTTGATCTTCTATCCAAACCACTCAGACTTTCTCCGTATCAGCACCAAGACTCTTGCTTTCTTATCATTTGTGGGTTCACTGGAGTAGCACTTTTAATTTCCTTCAAGAACTTTTTCTTTACATTCACAACTTGGCTATTTGGTGCAAGAGGCCTAGCTTTCGGCCTGAACCTTATCTCTAAAATGTAACCACCAGGCACATGGAGCTAATGAGACTTCAAAACGTGGCTAGTTGGAACTGAGATGTGCTATAAGTGTAAGATACATACACTACTTTCAAGATGAGATGCCAGAAACAGAAATATAAAATATCTTGTCAATAATTTATCATATTTATTATATGTTAAAGTGATAATATTTTAGATAGATGGGGTTAAATGAACATGTTGTTAAAATTAATTTCACCTATTTCTTTTTACTTTTTTAATATGGCTACTAGGAAATTTGATTTACATATGTAACTCACATTTGTGGCTCTCATTACATTTCTAGGCTAGACTCCTGAGGGAGGATACCGAGCTTCCATTAATTATTCATTACTTTGAGCTAACCAGTCATTCTTTCAGAAATCAACACAATCCAACGTTCCCAGATTTTCGTATCTTTTCTTGATTTGTTCAGTTTGAACATTCCTACCACTTACCTTAGGAAAATAAGACTTTTTATGTTGTTATAGATTTTAAAAATTGCACCAGTTGGTTTAAGATTCTGAGCTTAAATGAATTATGTATCATTCTTTTATTTTATTTGAGCCCAAAGTCTCTGATTAAAGGTGGACAGTTTAAGTCGGGGAGAGGAGCTCTCCTTTCTGTAATTTTGCCAGATCCCCTCTGGCTAAAGTACATCAGCCCTCTGAGTAATAACCAGTCTCAAACCAAACTTCTCTCTGGCTTAGAAAGCACCTCCTTTGGAGAAATGTCTTCTTGTATCTGTGGTTTTCTGTGCTGAACATCCACCAACACCAGTGGAATCAATGCCATTTACCACATTATAACTGCAGTTTGTATCTTATTCCTTTCCACTTGCAGTCACTTAATGTATGAGTTCAGGATGAACTCATGACCAAACACATTTGAATTCATGTTTTTTAGGCGGTGAGGAGAGACAGATTTTATTCAACACTCATCAGATTATTATTCATTGGTGAGTGTTTATTTAGCACTTGTTACATGCCCAGTACTGAGAGGTGCTGAAGATCAGTGGTGAGTAGGAAAAACATAGTCCTGTCCTTGAGAAGCACTCAGTCTATGCTAGAGACAGATGATAAATAATAGATGGTAAACAAAACTGCCACAGAAATAATTGTGTAATGTAAAAGTTTTATAAGAATCACAATGGTGAGAAGGTGATGCCTTGACTTGTCTGTGGCAACTAATCTAGACAAATGGGTGAAATTTAAACCAGACTCTAAATAAGAAGACATAGTCCATATAAGAAAAAGAGTAGGGATGCCTGGGTGGCTCAGTCAGATAAGTGTCTAACTATTGATTTCAGCTCAGATCATGATCCCAGGGTCATGGGTGCTGAGCGTGGAGCCTGCTTGGGATTCTTTCTCCCCCCACCCATCTCTGCCTCTCTTCCCTGTTCGTGTTCATGCATGAGCACATGTGCTCTCTCTCCCTCTCTCTCTCTCTCTCTCCCCCTCTTAAAAAAAAAGGAAAAGGAAAAGAATAAATTGCAATAGATTTTATTTTGCTCAAATGAACAGGACCATGTCTTTGAGAACGTGCTACTCCTCTATCAAGTGGCAGAGTGTGCATCTCCTCCCTTTGCCCTGGAGCAACTCTTTGTGAATGCCTTAAGCAATAGAGCACTTTGGAAAAGATGCTTTATGACTTCTGAGGTAAGGCCTCAAAGGCGATGCAGCTTCCAATTAGTGTCCTCTTTTGGGAGCTGCCCTGGGAACCCAGACACATAGGTCTCCATGGAGCAGAACTGAGGTCCCAGTCCCTGGCCCTGGCTGGAACCATGGCAGCAGATGCCAGCCTTATAAAGGAAAAGGAATGTGTGAACGCAAGGAGGTGTGCAGATTCGGTGGCAGGAAGAGGGGTGCGTTCCTCGTGGTGGTACCTACTCTCTCCAAGAAATGTGAAGCTAAGCTGCTGGCCCAGAGTGAGGTGGCTGCAGGAAGGGGGAAGTCAGGTGTTTGCAGAGCAAGAAGCAGCAAGCTGATTAGAAAAACACGATAAGATTACTGGGCAATATCTAGAGTGTTGAACATTATTGAAATAATACCAATCTGTGAGATTTTTTCCCAAATCCCACATCAGCTGGGAAGCAGGCACAGAGAAGGTGTTGGGGCTGGGTCTTCCAGAACTAGAAGACAGGAAGGACAGTGGGTAGCACACGGGCTTGGCCATATTTGCTCAGCAAGAAAATAACTGTAAAGATGCATTAAGGGAAGATAAGAATTCTGGTGGGACAAGAGAGGTTGATGGACACAACTGGGCACAACTGGGGTCAAAAAACAGCTCCAGTGAATAAGAACAAGATCTAAAGAAGCCAGGAGAAGAATAGACGGTCATGGCAGGAAAAGTGGGATTTTTTTGTAAATAATGTTTATTTATTTATTTTGAAAGAGAGAGTGAGAGTGAGCAAGCAGGGGAGAGACAGAGAGAGAATCCCAAGCAGGCTCTACCCTGGCAGTTCAGAGCCTGATGTGGGGCTCGATCTCACTAACCTTGAGATCATGACCTGTGTCAATTAAAAGTCAGATGCTTGGCCAACTGAGCCACCCAGGTGCCCCAGGAAAGTGGGATTTTATTTAAATGGGGAGTTTCAGGTGGGGACTGAGATCACTACATAATCATTGGCTCATGTTTGCAGCCGCATCTCTGCCTTAATTTTCTGGTGATTATAAAGATTGCTATGGTTAAAAAAAACAATAACAGAAACAATAGCAGAAACCAACCATACAAAAAAGGTGCAGAAGAAAAAACACTTCGGGAATATGGCTCCACTGTGCGACTCTAGGCAAGCCTTATTATCTTCCCAGTTTTGACCTCTATTTCCTTTTCTCCTTATCAGTATCAAACAAAGCAATAAAAATAAACTAAAGTGGTGTATATAGACATATATAGATATATAGACCTATATCAATACATACTGATATATAGTTAAATATATGGATATATACTGATGTATATACATATACATCTGATGTATATTCAGACATATATCTGAAAGAGATATACAGTTATATCAAATCATATGTATATGGCCATATACATATACCAGATATATAAATACTAGTTATGTAATTTATCTCTTTCAGATATAAATCTATAAAGAGATAGATATCAGTTTATGCGTATTGTAGATATATAACATTCTCAGCACATAGCAGATACTCCATAAATGTTAGCCCATCACTCCTAATCACCCACTTTTTTTCACACTTAAGAAAATAAGAACCAGCTGATTTAAATGATAATCCTCCACTAGTGCTCACGCCTTAAGAATTGATACTTTCAGACCCTGGGAAGCCTTCTCAGCCGTCTGGGAGACAGAACCAATAGTGTGAAGCTTTCCTAGGCACTTGGTTTGCATCAAACAGATGTCCACAAACCTTTCATTCATAAAGCACCCAAGCCTGGGCTTGGGTAGAGAGCAGACTGGAAATAACCAAGCCTTTCATGCACTTAGGCACTGAATAGAATTTCTGTTTTTCTCCCCGCTCTGGGAAGGCTGCTCTTGACGTTGCAGCAATAAATAGATGCTTTTTAATGTAGATATCAATTTAGAAAATATGTGGAGACCCAGTTTTCATCAATGGATACCAAAATTGGCTTCCCTGTCTCTGTAATTTAGAAATGACACTACTCAAATGTCAGCAGCCAGGAGACCAAATTTTCTCAAATGGACACCTTCATTTCAACCACTCTGTCCCATCAGACCCCGTATTTCAGATATCCTGTCAGGCTGTGTATCAGGCTATTGTCCTGGTTTAGAGCTTTGAACACATGATCATCAGAGACAGAGGAGAAAGTAGGACACTCTTTTCTTTTCAAACTTAAAAGAAAATTATTTATTACAAAAACAACATCCTGCAGGCAACACGACCAGAAATATTACTGAAAGAAAAATTCACCCCTGAACCAAACATACCAAGGAGTCAAAATGTTTTCTTTTTCCATTGTACCCTTTGCCACTCCTAATTTATGAAATATTTGTGATCACAGCATTTTTTTAAAAACTCAATGCCAAGGTTGTGTGAGCTCCCAGACCTGCCCTCTCCCACCCTCTATCCCCAAGCTCTTACAAGATCTATAGAAGCAAATCCTTGGGACCACCTTCCCCTCCTCCCCAGCCCACCTGCGGACGGCCCAAATGAAACCCCAAACTCTCAATCAATCAGTGTTTCAAAACATCACCTACTGAGTGTTCAGCGCTGTTGGAAACACAAAGGCGGTGGGTAGGAGGGCTGTGGGGAAGAAAGAGAAGGTCTGGTCCTGCCTCTCCAGGGGCGTAGCCATGGCAACAGGGAGGAGGCAGCAGAAGGGGTGGAAGAAGGGCACAGTTACAGCGAGAGGCCAGGGTCCAAGAGGGGTTCTTGCCCCGTTTCGTGAGTGCAGGATGCAGCTGCCTTCTTTGTCCCTTGTGAATGAAGCCACTGATTGTGGTTCCTGGGGCAGTTTCCCAAAAGTGTGTCATGAGAAAGAGGCAAGATGTTAATGTGCTAAGCAGGAAAAAAAAAAACAAAAAAACCCCACAATTCTATGGCCAGATGAGTTGGGACAGGAGGGTTAAAAAAAACTAAACAGGTTTCTTTCTGCGGGAGGTCTCAGAGCATGGCTACCGCATGCTGCGAATGTCAGTGAGGGCACCGAGTCTCGCTGCATTTCCCGAGCTTGTGTGGACCTGGGGAAGGACACCTGGAGGGGCCAGTGTCTAAGGAACACACTGTAAAAAATGCGGCTCCAGAATGTCCACTCTCAGGCTTCCTCGCAGACCAGAATATACCAGATTATACCAGATTCTCCCAGACACTTTGCGCTCAGAGGAAGCCTTCCCTTCGTCTTCCTTCCCATGCCTGGAAAATGCAGAATGTAAGGGAAATAAGATGCTAGGCACAGTAAAACCTGTGCATAGAGACCCAGAGGGGAGTGAGAAGGAAAAGAATCTAACAAGAGACGCCATTTACATGGTCTCTGTTTCCTGCACCATCCTCACCAGGGACTTACTGTGTCACAGCTATCCGTTGTAACCAAGAAACAGCAGCCTCCGCACAGAAGGTTCCATGACCCAGTTCCACACCAACTTCCTGAGGTGCTATAGAAATCCCAGCCTTTCCCTATTTCCTCCTGTTTCTTTCACTTTTCTTCACAGTGTTCATGGCAGCCTGGAGGCTGGGATCACAGAGGACCCTGCAGTTTAAACTTCTAAAAGTACTTGGGTTGTTCCAGATCCTCCCAATTCCTCCAAGTTTCTGTCTGTAACTTCCAAGGTCACTCCATTCTTCTGTCCTCTAATCCAATGGTTCCCAACCTTGTTTGCACATCAAAAGTTTTTTAAAAGTCCCAGTGGCCAAGCATCATCCCAAACAAATGAGATCAGCATCTCTAGGGATGAGACTCAGGCATCAGGAATTCTAACAGATCCTCAGGTGATTCCAGTTGGCAACCAATGTGAAGAACCACTGACATTGCCGAAGAATGGAATTTTCTCCTTTTTATCTGGAACCCAACCCATCTTTTATTTTGAGCCAAAAGTGTTCTCTCTAGGGTACTCAAATCCTAATTTACTGGTGTCTTCCAATTATGACCAAAGAATTTTCTGGAACAGTCATGTTCTCAGCTCTGGGTATCAAGCTTCACTTCTATTTCTCAGAGCACCTCCACAATCCAATGTATTCGACAGGGAGAATAATTAGGCAGAATACAGTGCCTGCTTCCAGGAGCCTAACCACTGGCAATCTTTGGTTCTCAAAGATTTGTGCCAGTTCCCAAATTCTACTAACCCCAATTTCCCCTCTTGGTGCCATTTACTCTCCTTCCTGCTAGGAATGACACTCTCAGACCCTCATCTCTCACCATTTCTCTTATCTGAGAAGCCTAAAGGCGAACATTAGCTCCCCTGCAAGATTTTAGTTCCCTTTTAGAAGGCTACAGTAGGCTGCCCTCTGGAATCTTGGAAAATAAACAGAAAATGACACCTTAGCTAAAATGAAAAGTAATAGAATTAATTTTTAAAAAAACTGAAGTAGCTTTTCTGATCTCATGTAAATAACCTACTTTATTTTATTTATTTTTTTTATAATATTTTTAATTTATTTCTAGGAGAGAGAGAGACAGCGTGAGCAGGGGAGGGTCAGAGAGAGAGCGAGACACAGACTCGGAAACAGGCTCCAGGCTCCGAGCTGGCAGTCAGCACAGAGCCCGATGTGGGGCTCAAACCCATGAACCGCGAGACCATGACCTAAGCGAAAGTCGGACGCTTAACCGACTAAGCCACCCAGGCGCCCCAAAAATAATCTACTTTAAAAGATAGGTTTGTAAGAATGGTACAGTTGAGAGTAAAAACAACAGAGCAAATATTAAAATATAACTTTATTGTAAATCACATATCAGATAAAGGGCTAGTATCCAAAATCTATAAGGAACTCACCAAACTCTACACCTGAAAAACCAACAACCCAGTGAAGAAATGGGCAGAAGATATGAACAGACACTTCTCCAAAGACGACATCCAGATGGCCAATAGACACATGAAATGATGCTCAGCATCCCTCCTCATCAGAGAAATACAAATCAAAACCACATTGAGAAACCACCTCATGCTGGTCAGAGTGGCTAAAATGAGCAAATCAGAGAACGCTAGATGCTGGCAAGGATGTGGAGAAACGGGCACCCTCCTACACTGTTGGTGGGAATGTAAACTAGTACAGCCCCTCTGGAAAACAGTGTGGAGGTTCCTCAAAAAATGAACAATAGAACTTCCCTATGACCCAGCAATAGCACTGCTAGGAATTTACTCCGAGGATACAGGAATGCTGATGCATAGGAGCACATGTACCCCAATGTTCATACCAACACTCTCAACAATAGCTAAAACATGGAAACAGCCTAAGTGTCCATCAACGGACAAATGGATCAAGAAGATGTGGTTTATCTGTACAATGGAATACTACATGGCAATGAGAAAGAATGAAATCTGGCCATGTGTAGCAACATGGATGGAACTTGAGGGTGTTATGCTGAGCAAAATAAGTCAGGCAGAGAAGGACAGATACCATATGTTTGCATGTATAGGAGGAATAGGAGGAACTTAACAGAGGACCATGGGGGAGGAGAAGGGGAAAAATAGTGGGGGAGAGGGAGAGAGGCAAACCATGAGAGACTCTTGAATGCCGAGAACAAACTGAGGGCAGATGGGGGTGGGGGGGAGGGGAAGGAGGGAGATGGGCATGGAGGAGGGCACTTGTGGGGATGAGCACTGGGTGTTATATGGAAACCAACTTAACAATAAACTATTAAAAAATAAAATAAATAAAATAAACTATAACTTTAGATCTGTGTTGGATTTAGTACAAAAACAAAAACAGGGTTCTTTCAAATGGGGAGGATAAGACAATTTGGGGTATAGAAAAAATTTAACATTTCAATTTAGACTCAATTTAATTTATAGAAATAAATTAGTCTTCATCTTATTTTTTTAAGTTCATTTATGTTTTTTTGAGAGAGAGAGAGCTCAAGTGGGGGGGTGGGGAGAGAGAGAGAAAGAGAGAATCCCATGCAGGCTGTGCACTGTCAGTGTGGGGCCTGAACTCATGAACGATGAGATCATGATCTGAGCTGAAGCCAGGTGCTTAACTGACTGAGCCACCCAGGTGCCCCAATAAGTCTTCATTTTAACATACAAATTGATAGTAGTATGTGTATATTATAAGTAAATAAATAAATAAATAAATGTAGTTTTAGTAGTCAAAAACATGTAATCATAGGGGTGCACAATAAAACAAAGTTTAGATATTGCTATTTTAAGTAACTATAAAAGCTCAGTGTAGACAGCCAGTGGTCAACTCTTAATGAGAACAAGATCGTGAAAATAGCAAGAGTTGGTCAGTATTTATCCAACACTACCGAGAAACGGTATCTTGACTAGAAGAATGTTTATCACACACATACCAAAGTGTGTCCAGCTATTATGGCTTAAACGTCAATTCCTTAAAGTGATCCAGTTCCCTACGCCCACAGTGGTACTTACAAGGCAAACTTCTGATAGTAATTGGCTTCTCATGTAGACCTTCCGGCAGAAACATTATGTATACACCAGCCAACTCCTGACTCCAGGTCTGTTTGGAGCCACTGTAAATTCCTAAATTGGCTTTTTGGCTTATCAGGCAGGTTTGCAGTTTGGGGTAGGATTTCTAATAAGTTGGGTAAATGTGAGTCAGATCTCCTGAGCCTGATCATCTCTGAAGGAACATGAGGGCCTGGTCCTCTCTGAGGCTCTGTCCTGGACGCCATCTTGACACTCCACTACAAGGTCCTCTCTAAGCCACTGGCCTTTCTGTTTGACATCACTATAACACACATAGAACTTGATTTGTCTGAATCCCAGATATATCAGGTTTTCTTCGCCTTCTTATGTTTTCAGGAAAGGGAAGTTGTTCTCATTGTTAGGTGCCTAGTATGTAGTAGAACCCCAAACACAACAGGACACACAACATGAAGTATAGGTGGAAACAATCCAAGTGTCCATCATTTGATAAATGGATAAACAAGACATAGCATATCCATACAGTGTAATATTATTGGATCGTAAGAAGGAATGAAGTTCTGATACATGCTACAATATGGATGAAGTTTGAAGGGTTGTGAGAAGTGAAAAAGTCAGTCACAAAAGGCCAAATGTTATATGAATCCATAAATATGACATGTCCAGAACAGGGAAATCTATAGTGACAGCAGATTAGTAGTTTCCAGGACTAAGGGAGGAAGGTTCTGGTGGGGAAGGGGGTTGAAAGATGAAGTATATGGGGCTTCCTTTAGGATGACAAAAATGTTCTAATATTAACTGTGTTAATCTCTGCACCTATCTGTAAATATACTAACAACCACCAAATTGTTTACTGTTAGAGGTTGAATTGTATGGCATGTAAACCATACCTCATTAAAGCTCTTTTTAGGGGATCCTGGGTGATTCATGGGTTAAGCATCCTATGCTTGATCTCAGCTCAGGTCATGGTCCTGTGGTTCATGAGTTGGAGCCCCAAGCCCTGAGTCAAGCTCTGCACTGACAGGACAGAGCCCGCTTGGGATTCTCTCTCTCCCTCCCTCTCTCTCTCTCTCTCTCTCTCCTTCTCTCTCTCTCTGCTCCTCCCTCACTTGCTCTTGCACACACTGCTCTCTCTCCATCTTTTTCTCTCTCTCAAAATAAATAACTTTTTTTTAAAAAAGATCATTTTAAAAATGAAGATGAGATCAGGGAAATACAAATCAAAACCACACTGAGATACCACCTCACGCCAGTCAGAGAGGCTAAAATGAGCAAATCAGAGAATTCTAGATGCTGGCGAGGATGTGGAGAAATGGGCACCCTCCTACACTGTTGGTGGGAATGTAAACTGGTGCAGCCCCTCTGGAAAACAGTGTGGAGGTTCCTCAAAAAATTAACAATAGAACTCCCCTATGACCCAGCAATAGCACTGCTAGGAATTTACCCAAGGGATACAGAAATGCTGAGGCATAGGAGCACATGTACCCCAATGTTCATAGCAGCACTCTCCACAATAGCTAAAACATGGAAAGAGCCTAAGTGTCCATCAACAGATGAATGGATCAAGAAGATGTGGTTTATCTATACCATGGAATACTACATGGCAATGAGAAACAATGAAATCTGGCCATGTGTAGCAACATGGATGGACCTTGAGGGTGTTATGCTGAGCGAAATAAGTCAGGCAGAGAAGGACAAATATCATATGTTTGCACGTATAGGAGGATTAGGAGGAACTTGACGGAGGAACAAGGGGGAGAAGAAGGGCGGAAATGGTGGGGGAAAGGGAGAGAGGCAAACCATGAGAGACTCTTGAATGCTGACAAAAACTGAGGACTGATGGATGTGGGGGGGAGGGGGGAGGGGCATGGAGGAGGGCACTTGTGGGGATGAGCACTGGGTGTTATGTGGAAACTAATTTGACAATAAACTATTTGTAAAAAAAAAAAAATGAAGATGAGAAGTGATCAAGGGTTCCTGCGGATCTTCTCACCAGGATTTTTTTTTCCATGGATCACTGTTTTACTTCCTGTAATATGCCCTAAGTGCCAAGAAGGAAATGCAAAGGCTCATGGAACTCAGAGTTCTCATAGAGGTCAGGGGAAGTCATCTTCTGAAGCTGACAAGCCACACCTCAGTTCATGATAGAAAAGGGACTTAGTTGTGAGCAGCGGCATCCTGTTCCTCACCTCATACCTCTTTGTAGTTCTGATAACCCCAATATGACAAGCATTTCTCAGTCAGAAGAAACTAAGAAAATTCCAGCAAAGATGATAATCTGGATGTTTAAAATATCCACCCAACCTGCACAGGAAGATTTAGAATCATATAATATCAGACCTGGAATATCTTGCAGAATGTGAAGATTTAATTCTATCAACGTACGGGCACAGGATGTTTGATGAGCTCCCTTCCCACAGGATATGGGGTAGAACTTTTCTCTGTCCTCTCCTCCCCTAATCTACCTACAGAGTGTTCATTGCCCACCTTCTCCCAGGGTCTTTTATCTTGATTTCTTCTCTTCTCTCCCCCCAATTCCTCCTTCCAGTTCAAAAGTTTTAAATCGCCTTTCTGTGTAGTAAGAAATTGAATTTGTCATATGCTACCTTCTTCTAACTCTTTATAAGAAAAAAATGTATGCTTGGTCTTCCAAGCTCTGGTACTCAATATTTAAAGAAAAGCTTTTGGAGGGGCGACTGGGTGGCTTAGTCGGTTAAGCGTCCAACTTTCGCTTAGGTCGTCATCTCGCGGTTCGTGGGTTCGAGCCTCGCGTCGGGCTCTGTGCTGACTGCCAGCTCAGAGCCTGGAGCCTGTTTCAGCCTGTGACTACCTCTCTCTCTGACCCTCCCCTGCTCACGCTGTCTCTCTCTCTCCTAGAAATAAATAAAACATTAAAAAAAAAAAAAGAAAGAAAAGAAAAGCTTTTGGAATCTGGAAAAATAGATTCTTTTTTCTCTCAAGTGCCTGGCTCTTGCAATCAATCTATAGCTTTCCCAACTACTATTGCTGAAATAGGCATCAAGAGTCTATTTGGGCCGCAAGTACTTCAACTTCAACTCTTTATTTCTTTTTGTATTCCAACTATAAAAATCCTGGTCCTCTCTGGAGATGTGCCTCTGGTTGAATATTTGGAAATAATGTCTTTCCCCCACAAAAAAAGGATAGTGCCATTTATATATCTAGAAACTAGCTGATAACTAAAGCTTTCGATTCAAACATTCTATGATTCTATGACTTTAACCCAACCAGCCATGGGTGCTCAGTGATCTTCCCATGGCGGTGGACTACACTACCACCAATCTTTCATTCTTCCCATAAACTTCTGAGTTGCACCTCCTCTACTCTCTCCGTCCCTTTCCATTTTTTCCACGTAGTGGGGCAATGGTCTAAAATCCTCTTCCAATGGGTTGTCAGTAGTGGAAGAAAATAGCCACATGGCCCCTGAGTTCTGCATCACAGCCTAAAACAAGCTTGTGAATTGTTTGAAATCTTGAAAACTTGTTTTTGTCTTGCAGACTCATGTGTATGTCCCATTGTCCTCCAAAACCAATTACTGTTTCTTTTAAATATTACAAATAAGTTTTAAATTACCTATCAGAAGTGCTTAGCTTGTTCTCCCAATCTCTAAATAAAACTGACTTTCCAGTATAAAGCACTACCTTGACTCTATGACTTCGAATAGTCATTGCTAACACATTGCTGAGTGCTCCCTACAAATGGGCACATATTTCAAAAATATTGGTGATTTGCCAATACTAAATCTATCTGGTATTTCAGGCCCCAATAGCACTGACCATATCAGGGAGTGGAGATGGTATTTTTGAAACTAGTTACCTTGGAAGAGAAAAGAAAGAACCAGCCACTTTGAGAGCAGGTTTGAAGATTTATTCAGAAAATAATGATTAAAAATTGTTTTTGCTCACTGTTCAGGATAACCACCAGATTAATCCTTGGCTGTCTTCGGTTCTGGATTGTTCTCGAACATCCAGAGCAAAAGTCATTTCCTGTGTGGGGACTTGAGATCATAGGTTTCCTCAGAACCATAGAGAATGTGGTCCTTTCTGAGTGTCAGTAAGGCTACAGGGCTGGCTGCTGTGGAGGGGGAAAAGCCTGCCCCATCCAATCAGAAGACTTGTAGGGAAGAGAAGGGAGAAAAGGGTTGAGAAGGAAGGAAGAGAGAAGCATGCTTCCCCTCCTCATCTTGGAACTCTCACCCTAAAGAGTAACATTGTCTTTGTCTCTTTGTTTTCCATGCAGCATAACAAATCAGCACAAATTTAGTGGTTTAAAACCACACACATTATTCCCTCACATTTTCCATGGGCTGGAAGTGCAGTATGTCTTAGCTGGGCCCTACTGGGCCCTCAACACAGCATCTCTGAAGACAAATCTCAAGGTGTTGGCTGTATTTCTATCTGGAGGGTCAACTAGAGAAAGATCTGCCTCCAAGCTAATTCTAGTTATTTCCAGTATTCCTATTCTTGCAACTTTAGGACTGGGTCCCATGTCTTGCTATCTGTCAACCAGGGATGGCCCCCAGTGCCTTTCCATGTGTCCCTCTCCATAGGCTGTCTCACACTTCCAATGCCTCTGACTCCCTGTCTCTGACCTTTAATCTCCCTCTCTTAAGATCAGCAAAATCCCTTCACAGCAGCACCTAGGCTAGTGTTCTATTGAATCCTGGGAAAAGGTGTGAGCATACCAAGGGCTGGGACTCTGGGGAACATGGTAGAATCCTGCCCACCACCGGCAGTCACAAACCCCCAGATATGAATTAGACGGAAAACATCGGAGCTAGTGCACACTTTCCCTCAAATCCTAGGAGAAGGTTTCAAGTCTTTGGAAAGAGCCCACAGCTGATGCTGCCATTTCTAATCTGGCAAGAGCAGTGATGGACACTGTGGCAGAGGGAATAATCAAATGAGCCCATGATGAACAGATGACTCAGAAGTGCCTAAGCCTACAGAGACATTCTTCAAGGCCACTGAGGGCTCGTGTCCTGCCCTGAGGGCACAGTTAGGGGGAGGAAATAGGTGAAGACTCTGAGATCAAAGGCCTAAACAAGAGCCAGAGATTCCAGCAGTGTGGCCCAGAGAAAGAGCCAATTAGTCCAAACCTGCCCAGCCCTCCTTGCTCCTTCTCCGAAACTACTCCCAAGACACGGTAGCTGTAGATAGACAGAATCCAGAGAATTTTACAGGGATCCAAAGACCTGGGCTCCTCTTTACTGGTGCAAGTCAGGTGAACCACACTTTTCCCCATTATGCCAGTGCCTTCTTAGAGAAGAGAGAAGAGAAGGGGAAATTGGAAAGCCTGAGCAATGATCCCAAAGAGACTGATGGGACTTCCCAGGCATAGGACTTTGAGTTTAAAACTGGGGAAGTCCTAGTGAACAAAGACACTCAGTACCTTAGCCTGAAGAGATGATGGTTTAAATGGTTACATTGAGCTAAGATTTTAAACTAAGTTGCACTAAATTAAGACACGCACATACACACACACACACACACACACACTCCCCACTTCAGAAAGATCACCTCACTATAGAGAAACAGCAAGCTGCATTTTCTTTGCTCACCTAAACTGTAGTGCCAGTAAACTTCTAATCCAGCTTTACCATTTTCCTAAGCATTTTCACCCATATTCTCTTGCTTTGTCTTCATGTCAGCACTGTAACATAGACAGAAAGAGGTTGTGGGGAGCATATGAGGGATAAGGCCAGTAGACTTGCCTAAAAGCACAGGACAGTGAGCGTCTTGCAAGCCAGCCCCGGAGCCAGATTTTCTGATTCTCAGTTTTCAGTATATGACCACCATCTTTGGAATCTAAGAATTTGCCATCTCTACTTATCGGTTTCAGTGATTTGCTTAATCTCATTAATGAATTAAATCCTGAATATTCATCCATGTCAATTACTATTCATTGAGTGTCTATTGGCTGCATGGCTGTGTTCAAGACCACAGAAGGACATGGTCACGGCTGAGCAACAGCCGCAGGCGGTGGGCTTCACCTGCCTGCCTTTTGTGGATGACAATAGGAAAGTCAGAACAAAGAGCAGGTCCAGCCAGAACACTATCTCTGTATGATGCTTCCCCCTTGTGGCCAACTTGCTGCTTTGGACAGGAAGTAATGAACTCTCTAAAGGTCTTCTTTGCGAGGTATTATGCACCTACTCAATAAGAAGTCTGGGTCTGAGTCTGAGGGTATGGAGGGGTTCCCCACCAGCTCCCTGCCCACAGATTTTACATAAAATCCTTCCAGTGTGCATAAGGAAGTGGAGGTTTGCTCACAATAAATTTGAGGCTCCAAAGGTTTAAGGACACAAATGGAGTGTCTGACCTCCTAATTCCAGCCCAGAACTTTATGGTTGTTCAAGGGCTAATTCTTGCCTGTCAGCAAAAGCTCAACGTATCTTGAAGATATCAGTAGGTGGTAAGCAATCGCTGATGCCAAAGGGTGGCTGGGGGAGGAGAGTTAGTTGGTGGTTAACCACTCTAGGATCTCCATCAGAGCTGCCCTCAAGCTCTCCTTGGCATCCTTATTCTTTCATTATGTGTATATTCCTTCAATGTTATATAAACCTGAATAAAAGCATTCTCAAAACTGTTATTTTTATTGGTATAAAAAGGACCCAGGATTGGGGCACCTGGGTGGCTCAGTTGGTTAAGTGTCCGACTTCAGCCCAGGTCATGATCTCATGGTCTGGGTTCCAGCCCCACGTCAGATTCTGTGCTGATAGCTCAGATCCTGAAGCCTGTTTCAGATTCTGTGTCTCCCTCTCTCTCTGCCCCTCCTCTACTTGCACTCTGTCCCTCTCTCAAAAATAGACAAACATTAAAATAATTTTTTAATTGAAAAGGGGGGGGGGCTCAGGATCCCCTTCCAGTTCCCTTGCTCTTTCTAAGCCTCTCTGGTTCACTATCCTGGGGCCGTCACAGCCTGCAAGAGTATAAGGACCACAACCTCATTTATCCATGGTGCCCAATTCAGGACGCTGGGGGATGGTGAATAGGGGGCATATTTAGCTTGTTATATGGAGGCTTGTTCTACATAGGTTCCAACAAGAGCAGAACCAGTCTAATATGGCAGAGAGAGTCCGAGGGTAGGAAAATGAGCAGGAAAATATGGTGAATGGAGAGGTAGAGGAATCAGCAGCAAATTCCTGGATTCATTTTTTTGAAATCAGAAACTCCAAGAAGATAGCACTATGGTAACCAATGGCTTAAAAGGTGTTTCAAGTGAACTCATTTCACACTGGGTTTATATTTGCGGGTTGGGTTTCAGGCTGGGGTGTGGATGCAGAGGATGGTTAAAGTGGAGACGGCAAAAACATTCCTAATGATGTCCTGGATAGAAAATCCACTTTCCGTTCTCCTTGTCCTTCTAAGACAAGATCAGACTCCTCTTTGGTGTATGTTCATAAAGCCCTATCTTTTTACTTATAGTCTTAATCAGAACTCTTATGAAGTGACTCTTTGGGTACTTATTTTACAAGTCTTTCTCCACCACTGCACCATTAATGAGGACAGGGATGTCAACAAATGTTTTTGGGGTAATAAGTAAATGGATGAAGGGTTGTGGCACCCAATGAACAGGTGCTAAGAGCTAGGGCACCAGGGATACAGAAAGGAATAAGACAGGAGATTTTGTCTTCAAGACAAACTCAGCAAGTAATTAGAAAACTGATAAATTCCAAGGACAAGTACAGTGAGCTATGGGAGCTGACGGGAACTAGCATGGCTTGGGGATGCGTGAATCTGACACCTCAAAGAATGCATGATGATTCCACTAAACAAAGATGTAGGGATCCAAGGAAGGGCATTCCAAGCAGGAAGAACTGAGCATGGAGGCAAGGTCTGAGATGAGGAGGAACTTAGCTCATTAGCAAGACCATCATGAAAACCAGAACAAAAGGGAGAGTGACACAACATGATGGGGGTTGGCGGGGGGCAGATCACTCAAGGTCTTTCAGTACTTGTTGTTGAGCTGGACTTTTCCCCAAGCACAATATGAAAACATTGATTGGTAGGAAGCTATAGAATGACATAATGGAGTTTGTGTTTTTTAAAAAAATAATAATTTCTCTGGCTGCTACGTAGAGCATGGATTGGAGACAGGGAAGATTGACAGGGCTAGACTAGCTAAGAGGCTGTGGTGGCCATCCAGGTGAAAAGTGATATGGGCCTGACCTTGGTGGTGGTCATGGAGGTGGAGTAGGGGGAAGATTTGGGAGTGACTTAGGAAGCAATACTTGGAGAGTATACTTGGAGGTATGAGAAGATGTCAGGGATGACCTCCAGGTCCAGGGCTTGAGAAGCTGGTGCATGGGCTCTAGGAGAGGAACAGGTCCCTGGGCTTATTTGGAAACCTCTTGAATTTGAGGATCCTATGTGTCCTCCATGAAAAGCTATCAGTCAATAATTGGCTGTGTGAGTTTGGAACCCAGAGAGAGTTCTCAATGGAAATGGAGAACATATTGATGGTAAATGAAGCCAGGTGAGTTTAAGGTAAGAGAGGCCAAGAACTCCACCTAACAGCTGCTGAATATAGAGGCATTCAGTAACTATACTAAGACAGCACAGCAATTCTCTGTATGGCAATTCCTCTTGCATTTTGTTTTCTAATCTCTGTATTTTCCTGGGCATTAGAAAATTGAATTCTCATATGTAGTCAAGGCAGCTAGTTCCCTACTGCACATTCATTCTCTTTTCTGCCTTAGTAACAGACTCCAGTATTGTCAAAAGACTCAGTGTGTCCAGCTAGAAAACTGTATTCCCCAGCATCCTTTGCAGTAGGGATGCCTAGTGCTTTACAGATGATAGTTGCTGAAAGTGATTCCAAAAAAGCCCTCCTAAGGGGGCTGAGTCGACAAGGAGGTATGTGTCGTTTTGCTCTTCTACCTTCCTTTATTTTCTCCTTGGAACTTGGGCCTGATGGCTGGGACTCCAGTGGCCATCTTGGACCATGAGGCAATCTTGAAGAAAGGGTGAAGGGATGGACAGAAAAATAGTTTCTGGGTGTCTGATGACTGTGAGGCTACCATTGTGATTCCTGGCTTCTTTGATGTGAAATAAAAAATAAACCCCTATATTGTATAAGTTACTGACATGTGGACTTTGTGGTTTATGAAGACAAACACATAATCTAACTTATAGATCATCCGTGTGACAACCAGACAAGACAGTGAATTCAAGATTGTGTAGGAATGTGCGGGAAAGAATGAAGCAGGTCAGGCTGGTGCATAAAGGCACACAGTGCTCTTTCATGTATCATTAGGGAAATTTTCCACGTTTCTCGTAATGTCTTGAACCAGCAGTAAAAGAGCTAAAGTAGATCATGGCAAATTCTTCCCCCTTGGGAGTCTATTAGCAATTGAGCATCTTTGAATCACGCAGGAATGTTAATTTCATCTACAGAAAAGAAATACAAAAATAGTGCTCATTGTGATTAAGATCTAACAACTATAATTGAATAATTGCAAAGTTTAGAATATTTCACACAATTTAGATAGGGCGGTGTCTCCGCTGCTTGGGATGGACATCCATTTTTTATAAAGAAAGGACCCTCACAAAATTTACACTATTCTCAGTTCCCTTAGGTTCATTAATTCTAGAATTTTATCCCCAGGTTGCCTGAACAAAGAATGAGGGAGGGCTGAAATCCAGCTTGAATGTAACTCCCAAAGACTGCCCTGGGGTCAGGCCAGGTGAGCCAGGAAACCATGGCACTTTTTGCTGTTTGTTCACCCTTAAGAAGCTTTCTTTAGAAATGGACACAAAGATCTTTGATGTACGAGCTTGTTTCCTGGTGGATACATGGGCCCACCTTATTCCTTTCCTCTGAAAACCACATTGATTTAGATGGCATTCAAGAAGTTGAGAAATAGGAGGGCGCCTGGGGGGCTCAGTCAGTTAAGTGTCAGACACTTGATTTTGGCTCAGGTCATGATCTCGTGGCCTGTGAGATTGAGCCCCACATTGGGCTCTGCGCTGACAGAGCAGAGCCTGCTTGGGATTCTCTCTCTCCCTCACTCTCTGCCCCTCCCTTGCATACTCTCTGTCTCTCAAAATAAATAAAATTTTTAAAGACTAAAGTAAAAATTATTTTAAAAAGTTGAGGAATAGGAAAAGACCTTTGCAGTCCCTCCAAACAGCAAAGAAGACAGACGAAGCACTTGTACGGATTGGATTAAAGAACACTGGTACTGGGGCACCTGGGTGGCTCAGTTGGTTAAGCATCCGACTTTGGGTCAGGTCATGACCTCATGGTTCATGGATTCGAGCCCCACATCAGGCTCTGCACTGACAGCGCAGAGCCTGCTTGGGATTCTCTCTCTCCCTCTCTCTTCTCCCCACCTCCCTTCCCTCTTGGCTCCCCCCCCCCAAAATAAATAAATTAAAAAAAAAAAAAAGAACACCGATATTACAAGTGGACAAATATGAATAATCCAGGCAGAACCATATCCGCTAAGTAAATATAATATCCTGAATGGAAGAAAACATCTCACTTTCTACAAGACTGAGTAAGTGAAGATGTGGACAAAAGGGGAAATTTAAGTTTCTTTAGAACTTCTGTTGCTCTCTAGCATCCCCTTGTGGAACTGGAAACAATCTGCAGTTCTGTGCCTCTGGTCCAGACCGCTCCCAGCTCCCAGCTCTTGACCTTGAATGAACTAGAATCCTTGTCTTAAACACAAGAATCTTGTAGACCTTCCAAGAAAAAATCAACAGTAACCAAAATAAAACTAGCATTATTTTCTACACACCAGTGAAACTCAAGTCTTTAAGAGAACCAATTCAGTTAGGCATCTCTCTCTCTCCCATCTCTAGCTCTCTATCTTGTTTGCTATCTATCTCTTCATTCTCCAAACATTTAATTAGCTTCTACTGTGTACCAACCCTATGATTGTGGCTTAGGTAAACAGATGGGCACAACAATATCATACTTTTGTAGGACAGACAGCTACCAGATAGGCAAGAGTCAAATCATGCAAGACCCTTTATATTCTGCTGAGAAATTTGAAGGGGATAGGGAGGCATGCCGTACGTCAGCAAGGACGTGATGTCATCACATCTCTCATTTTACCAAAGCCCATTCTGGAAACAGGGTGAAGCTGGGTTGGGCATGGGTATAGGGGAGAAAATGGATGAGGGGAGAGTAAAGCCGAGGGAGTCTGACCCACGATAAAGGAAGTAAACATAAAGAAAGAAGAGGACACACTGAAGATACTTGAGACTGGAGCTGGAGGACTTAGCAGATGGCTTCGCTTGCTAAGTAAAGCAACCAAGCATCTGGTATTTCCAATGCCAGATGTTGCAAGTTTAGGAGGCTTGGAGAAGAGTTGGGAGTGTAGAGATCTCAAGAGGGAGAATTTGATGAAAATGTTAAATAGTTTTCATGGAAAGAGTTTTGCATATGGAGTACGGCTCCTGCCTTGTTGCCACCTGGTTCTAACTGTATTTTATTAGACTGTATTTGTCTTTGACACCCATTAATCACAGGGCCAAAGTAATGTGTTGTCTACATCTATCTCCCCTGCAATCCAAATTTCACAGGTACACAAAAATGGCATTACAAACCCCAACCAGTCCCAAGTTCATACCCCCAGCCCCTCCTTTATCCAATTCACACACACCATGCCAATTTCCCCCATTCTAAAGCAATCAAGACAACCAGGGACAGCTCCTAAGCCCCAAAGCCTGCTGGAATCAGTCAAACGAGTGAGTCCTAAGATATCTACCCTGCCCTGCCTTGCCTTCCTGGCTGGAATCCCAATGAAGCCATACCTATACTACTTATATTTTCCCCTTTTCACCAGCTTTCTGACTGACTCTGGTCCTTCCCATGTGGCCCTGCATGGCGTGATGCATGCTCCCTCCTCTCAGGAAATGTAAGGAATAAGAATCTTCTTTCAATGGCATTGATCTCTCCATATCATCACTCAGTCCCCTTTATTTTTATAAATTAAGGTGAAAAAATAATCACACCTCTTCCTTTGTAATTCTAGACATGCTACGTTCTTTGAACTTTCTTTTGCTTAACTGAAGGTCCTGAGTCAGTCTCATAATCTTTTCCTTAACTAAAATATAGGAATAATAGTAATGAGTTACTTCATATGATTGTCATGAGGCTTACTTTGACTATGTGATAATAGTCTTTGCACATTATAAACACTTCATTCTTATAATTAGCCCTCAAAAATCTGATCTGTTAGTACCTTTTCCCAGCAAAATCAGCTTCTGACTTTTTTTTCCCCCTGAAAATATAGTCAATGAATCATATTCATGAAGCATCATACCTGTCCAGGTGAAGAGTATCTTATCAGAACCCAGATAAATTCAAGCAACAGATACAGAGCCACAAGGTGTTGGATTGTTTGGACTTACCTGATGCCGTATCATATATAAAACATTGCATTTCAAAAAAAGAAAACCATTAAAAAGCATTTCTTTAGTGTAAAAAAGGATGGCTGGATTAATGATCATTCTAGTTAGACCTTTTCAGGAGTCCAACAAAACATAACTTGACCATTAAGCCTTTGTTAAACCTAATTGCTAGTTTATAAAAACTTCCCACCAGATTCTTAACTGCTGTTGTTCTAAACACAATAAATGGAATAAATGATGCTTCAGGAAGGAGGGGGAGATAATCTGTGATGGGAACGGGGCTAAATAGAATGAAAATGGTCTTTTCCATAAGCAAAATGGCATTATTATTGTTCTAAGACATAATGAAGTTCCCACAGATAGCCCTCCAGAGTTTCAAGATGTTGACAGGGAAAGGCTTGTCCAAGACTCATCAGAGAGTACCACAGTCAAGATGGTGAGTGATTCTACTTACGGGAACTCGGCATGAGGAAATCCTAGACTTCCTAGACCACTTAATGCTAATTCCACTTGGTTCAAAATGAGAACAGATCATAGCAGGACAATGACCAAGGTGAGGTAAGTGAGATGCCAAAGGGTACAGAATTTAAGGAGGCACTCGAGATTTCCAACTGTGAGTGCCTCCTGATCCCCACCCTACAGTACAACTACAAGGATAAAGAATTTCCTTTCTAGCACCATTAACATAGAGAACCTCTATCAAGTGGTTAGCCCTCAGCTGTAGCATAATCATAATGCGGACTATTGTGTGCTATACTCCACACTGAAGCATGCCTCTATGGATCGACTGGGTTCTTTGCCAAGTAGCCTCCATCAAAACCTAAATGTCCTGAATTTGAAGAGGAACTGAGACTAAACAATGTTTGCTTATTCGCACCAGAAGTGGAACATATTCTCAATCTTAGCAAGGTAAAAATCAATGTTTCTGAGAAATTCACCTCAAGTTCTACGTATACAAATAAGTGTTTCTTATGAAAGTAGCCACCACCTGACACCACCCACGTACTTAATTCCAATAGTGCTCAGGATTTTGCCTCTGGTTTTTCTTCCTTTTGTCTCACTCCAGTCTTGAGGGTTCCAGCAAAGTGCTGGGTTTTATTTAACCCATGCCTATATGGTCGATTAACTTACAACAAAGGAGGCATGAATATACAATGAGGAAAAGACACACTAAATGGTGCCAGGAAAACTGGACAGCCACATCCAAAAAAACAAACTGGACCACTATCTTGCACCATACACAAAAATTAACTCAAAATGAATTAAAAACTTGAATGTAAGATCTGAAACCAGAAAACTCCTAGAAGAAAACATAGGTGGTAGGTTCCTTGACATTGGTCTTAGAGATTTTTTTTTTTTTTATCTGACTCCAAAGGTAAGGGCAACAGAAGCGAAAGAAATAAGTGAGATTGCAAACTAAAAAGCTTCTTCCCATCAACAGAAACCATCAACAAAATGAAAAAAAGGCAACCTACTGAATGGGAGAAGATATTTGCAAACCATATATCAGATAAGGAGTTAATATACGAAATACACAATGAACTCATACAGCTCAATAACAAAAATAATATGATTTGAAAATGGACAGAGGATCTGTATGGAAAGCTACAGAAGACATTCAGATGGCCAATAAGCACATGAAAACATGTTCAACATCACTAATTATCAGAGAAATGCAAATCAATACCACTATGAGATATCACCTCACACCGTGAGAATACTATTACCAAAAAGGCAAGAGATAACAAGTGTTGGTGAAGATGAAAAGGAAACCATCATGCACTGTTGATGGGAATGTGAATTGGTGTAGCCAGCATGGAAAGCAGTATGGAGGTTCCACAAAAATTAAAAATAGAAATACCATATGATCCATCAATTCCATTTCTGGGTATCTATCCAAAGAAAGCAAAAACATTAAATCAAAAAGATAAATGCACCCTTGGGTTCATTATAGCATTATTTGTAATAGCTGAGATACAGAAGCACCTAAGTGTCCATTGATAGATGAATAGATAAAAATGTAGTGTATATATACACAATAGAATACTACTTAGCCATAAAATGAATAAAATCTTGTCATTTGTGACAGCATGAGTGGACCTTGAAGGTATTATGCTAAGCAAAATAAGTCATACAGAGAAAGACAAATACTGCATGATTTCACTTACACATGAAATCTAAAAAACAAAATAAACAAACTCAGGCTTATAGATACAGAGAATAGATTGGTGGTTATCAGAGGAAAAGGGAGTTGGGAGGGGGTGAAATGAGTGAAGGGGATCAAGAAGTACCAATTTTCAATTATAAAATAAGTAAGTTATGGGAATAGAATGGAATGTATAGCACAGGGAATATAGTCAGTAATATTGTGATGGATGGTAACTAGACTTATTGGGGTGATAGTTTTGCAACATATACAAAGAATGAATCACTGTTGTACACCAGAAACTAATATAGCATTGTATGTCAATTATACTTTAACTACTTTAAAACTTTGAGGTTTATTCAAAACAAGAAATATAATTCTTCACATAAGTCTGAAAGGGGTGTTGTGATGATAAATGAAGGCATTCAACGGAAGATTTGATTATGGGAGACTTAAGAGAAGCTCTGTTTAGATACTTTTCAACACTTTGCCACTATGTCCTACTAAAAACTTCCCATACATTCACTGTCATGATTGCTCTTCCTCTTTTCACTAGAGAAAAGCACAGCCATTATGTAATAGGCATTTTAGATAGGTGCATATGGGCAGGAGCTTTGGAGTCAACATTGAATCTGGCCTCCACTTGCCAGAGTTGTGGCACAGTGTTGCTTTCTCAATTATTCTGCTGACCTGAAGCCTCCTATAACTACCCTCTCTGTGGATAGGTGATTCATTCAATCCTGCAACAAATATTTACTAAGCCCTTACTCAGATCAGGCACTGTTCTAGATACCAGGGGTATGTCAGTAAAAAAACAGATTTAAATCCTATAATCATGTAGCTTACATGCTAGCAGAAGAGACAGAAAATAACAATGAACACATCGATAAATTATACAGTAAATTAGATGCTCATAAGTGGAGAAAAAAGAAAAAGTAGAGCAGGGTAAGTGGAAAAGAAAGTGCTGGAGGTAAGTGGCAGAGGGGGGCAAGGTGGTGGGTGGTGCCAATGTCAATATGAAATAGGGCAGTAAGGCTTGGCTTCATGGAAGAAGTGAAATTGAACAGACATATGCTGGGGAAGACATATGCTTCCCCAAGCATAGCTGTGGAAGAGGATTCCAGGCAAAGGGAACAGCCAATTCAAAGGCCATAATATGGGTGTGTTCTTGTGATTAGTAACAGCAATGAGGCCAGTGAGGTTGGAAGAGAGTGAACAAGAGGAGAAGTTGGAGAGGTGGCAGAAGTCACACCTTGAAGGGTCTTGACACCTATTTTCAACAATTTATGGTTTTTTTTAATTTTTTAAATATTTTATTTATTTCTGAGAGAGAGAGAGAGACAGCGTGAGCAGGGAAGGGTCAGAGGGAGAGGGAGACACAGAATCTGAAACAGGCTCCAGGCTCTGAGCTAGCTGTCAGCACAGAGCCCAACGTGGGGCTGGAATCCACAAACTGTGAGATCATGACCTGAGCCGAAGTCAGACGCTCAATCAACTAAGCCACCCAGGTGCCCCTCAACAATTTATGTTTTACTCTGAGTAAAATGGAGAGCCATTGCAGGGTTTTCAGCCAATATGACTTCATTTTTAAAGGATCACTCTGGCTGCAGTATTGAAGATAGTGTGCTATAGGAGAGGAAAGAGCAAAGCAAGGTGGACCTAAGACTAATCCAAGGAAAAGGTGATGGTGACTTGGTGCACTAGAGGTAGCAATGGAGTTAATGAGAAGTGGCCAGATTCTGAATACATTTGGTTAGGCTTAAGATAGAACCAAAGTCTTTGATTTTAATTTTTTTTAATGTTTTATTTATTTCTAGGAGAGAGAGAGAGAAAGAGACAGCATGAGCAGGAGAGGGTCAGAGAGAGAGGGAGTCACAGATTGAAACAGGCTCCAGGCTCTGAGCTGGCAGTCAGCACAGAGCCCGACGCGGGGCCCGAACCCACGAACCGCGAGATCATGACCTAAGCGAAAGTCGGACACTTAACCGACTAAGCCACCCAGGCGCCCCTAGAACCAAAGTCTTTGGCAGATTAAAAGCAGAGTGTGAGAAAGAGAAAGAGAATAGTCAAGGATGACTCAAAGGTTTGGAGCATAAGCAGTTGGAAGATTAGAGTTGTCATCCACTGAATTGAGAGAGACTGAAGATGGATCTAGCTTGAGGGAGTAAGTGGGAGTCAAGTTTTGAAGTTAAGAGGTCAACTATCTGACATCCAAATGAATATGCTGAGGATGCAGTTGGGCACACGAATCTGTAGTTCAGGAGAGAGGACTGGGTTGGAAATAATGCATTTAAGAATTACCAGCACACACATGGTATGTGAAGCCATGAGCTTAGATGAGACTAGAAAAAAATGATGTTCAGAATTTGCCGTGGGGCACTTCAGTATAAATAGAGACCAGAAGAAGAGAAGGATCAGCAGAGAGTGATTAAAAACGACCAGGAGATGGGGCACCTGGGTGGCTTAGTCGGTTAAGCGTCCGACTTTCGCTTAGGTCATGATCTCCCGGTTCGTGGGTTCGAGCCCCGCGTCGGGCTCTGTGCTGACTGCCAGCTCGGAGCCTGGAGC